>NC_140205.1:5000-102500 GCF_965226575.1 Pagrus pagrus
CCTACCCGGCCAGTGCCTCACCCGGAACCGGCTCGCCGCCCTGGTTCCCACACCACGCCAGCCTTACGGCAAGCAGCGGACCCAGAGTTTGGGCGCCTTGTCCGTAAGATGTTTTCTGTCATCAAAATAACTCACCACCAGAAAAACGTAACCCCGGGACCGGGGGTACCTCAACCCAAAACAATCTCACGGATGGTGAATGTCTTGGCAGACATGATTTACCCAGTATCTCCTACGAAGAACGTTACGGATGCCATCAAAGGGAACGCACAGAATTGGGGATACACCACCTTGCTGGTTTTGCAGGACCATTACCAGACTACACTACAGGGACTCATGGACGAGCTGTCCACCCTCATGACACCAAACTGGGAACCGGCCTTCCAGGTGGCCACACGATGGGCCAGAAGGAGCTTGCCCCGCGTCACTCAACAGACCATTGACGATGAGAATCTACGGAACCAACACTACGTCAAACACAGACCCTACCACTACGACAAGCTTCTGCGGACAACAAACCGGACATACGTGACAAACAAGAACAACCACGCCAAATTCGGATCCCTAAAGCCAATCCGGACATACAGCAGGACAAACTGACAGAAAGTGGCTTCCACAGCTTGGAAGTACAGGATGAGAAATCCCAAACTGGGGGTTCCATCCCAACAAAGGACCAGACTCCGACAGAGCCATGTAGAAAGGAAAGTTGGAGGACCAAAGATTGGTCCTTACCTTTGACACCTACTCACTCTGTCAGGACAAAAAAACATGGACAGTTACCTTACCTGGACTTAGACATCCCATGGGAATCCTTCCGACCACTTCAAAAACAGATATCGACTCCCAAACCAGCTCGTAAGACCTATTGTGCCTGAACCCTAATTTTGGCCTTTTGCCTAAACCTAATTTTTTGCCTAAACCTAATTTTTACCTGAACCTAATTTTTGGTTGAACCTATTTTTTGAACCGAATTTTTGCCTAAACCTAATTATGCCTAAACCTAATTTTGCCTAAACCTAATTTTTACTCAATACTAATTTTTGCCTTTTACAGAAGAAAGTGATCTTATTTTTGGCTCTATTATGAGAATTCCTGGCCTTTGATCTTCTCTCCTCTCTGACCTTGACCCTAAATTTAATCTTCTATATCTAACCTACCCATTTTCTTGGCCCTAACCCTAACCAATTTGCTAACCCTAAGCTACCCCTATTTGGCCCTAACCCTAACCTATATTTGGGAACCCTTACTCTGGCCCCAACCCTAACTAATGGCTAACCCTAACCAACCCTAACCTACCCTATATTTTGGCCCTAACCCTAACCATTCGCTAACCCTAATTTTGGCTCCAACCCTAACCAATTGGCTAACCCTAACCCTACCCTATATTATGGCCCTAACCCTAACTAATTCGCTAACCCTAATTTTGGCTCTAACCCTAACCAATTGGCTAACCCTAACCCTACCCTGTATTATGGCCCTAACCCTAACCAATTTGCTAACCCTAATTTTGGCTCCAACCCTAACCAATTGGCTAACCCTAACCCTACCCTATATTATGGCCCTAACCCTAACCAATTTGCTAACCCTAATTTTGGCTCCAACCCTAACCAATTGACTAACCCTAACCCTACCCTATATTATGGCCCTAACCCTAACCAATTTGCTAACCCTAATTTTGGCTCCAACCCTAACCAATTGGCTAACCCTAACCCTACCCTATATTATGGCCCTAACCCTAACCAATTTGCTAACCCTAATTTTGGCTCCAACCCTAACCAATTGGCTAACCCTAACCTACCCTATAATTTGGCCCTAACCCTTACTAATTCACTAACCCTAATTTTGGCCCCAACCCTATTGAATGGATAACCCTAATTCATATTATAATTCATACAACAATACTTAAATTCATTACTTACCTTAAAACCATTAAAACCATAATTTATACACTTAATATACTTACCGTAACACAATTTGATACTTACCTTAATAACTTTAAAACATTAATAATATACTTACCTTAAAAACAATTTAAAAACATTTATTATTAATAATACAATTTGATACTTACCTAAAAACAATTTATAACATTTATAATCAATAATACAATTCATACTTACCTTCTAAAAACAATTTGGTTTACCTATAAGGAAAAGACAATTTGGTCAACACAAAATTAATTCAGAAAAAGAATAGAAAGGGGGCGTGGCCAACTACCTTATATAAGCTGAAGCTCTGGAGGAGCTCATTCATACCTGGGCAGTCAGAGGGGTAACATCGTCCTGAAGCCAGAAGAGACCCAGCCAGTCTTTTTTAGTTTGTTTGTGTGCTAGGCCTGAAGAAGACCTCTCATGGTCGAAACGTTGCCCCTAGGCACACATAAATAATTTTATTTCAATTTGATTTTATTTCATTCTAATTTTAATTTCATTATAGATTAAAAAACTTAAAAAACTAAAACTACTTACCCATGAGGATGGGAAGTTTGGATGAGGGAGGGTGGACCGTGGTCCGTAGTGGTGGGAGACACCAGCGGCCCCGCCAGCCCTACCCACAGAACGGAAGATGGGACCGGGGTGGCAAGCACGACCGGGGGACGGAGAGTGCCTTTCCTGTCCCCTTCCCAAGCAAGCGAAGGGGACGGGCTCAGTTCCCCTCACCTAACCCTAACCCTAACCCTAACCCTAACCCTAACCCCCCTAACCCTAACCCTAACCCTAACCCTAACCCCTAACCCTTACAACGAAGCTAACCTAGCTCAACAGCTAAGCTAACCTAAGCTAACCTAAGCTAACCTAAGCTAACCTAGCTAAAAATGCTATACTTACCTGTCATACTTACCTGCACTTACCTGTGTCTCCGGGCCTGAAGAAGATGCAACTAGCATCGAAACGTCGCCACCTGCAGGGACACAGAAGAAGAAAGACAATGAGACAAAGACTAAACAACAACAAGAAGAAAGACAATGACAAAACAACAACAAGAAGAAAGACAGTGACAGGACAAACAACAAGCCAACACTAAAAAACAAAAAACAACCAAAAAAATGGAAAAATACAAAGACCAAAAATAGGAATCAAGTTTGTTAAGTTTTCTTTTATGGGAAATCCTCAGTTTTGAGCGCCTTTAGTTGTTTGTGTTTGCCTTATCTAAGCCCAACCCGGCCCAAATTCTAAACCTAACCCCAAGGGAATCTGGCCTAAACCTAACCCTAGTACCACCCACCTAACCCTAATCAGGGGAATTGGCCCTAACCCTAATTAAGGGAATTTGGTAATCCTGGGGGACCAGGGGGTGGGCCAACCCATGATAATGTGGGAGTGCACCTACAGTGTCCACCTAGGTGGACATTGTTTCTAACCCTTACCTAACCCTAACCCTAACCCTAACCCTAACCCCCCCCTAACCCCCTAACCCTAACCCTAACCCTAACCCCCCCCCCCCTAACCCTAACCCTAACCCTAACCCTAACCCTAACCCCCCCTAACCCTAACCCTAACCCTAACCCTAACCCCCTAACCCTAACCCTAACCCTAACCCCCTAACCCTAACCCTAACCCTAACCCTAACCCCTAACCCTAACCCTAACCCCTAACCCTAACCCTAACCCTTTCTTTTTTTATTTCATCTTTTATTACTTCCATAAATAAATTCATTTCATTCATATCTGACCTATAAATATATAATAAATAAATATATCAACTATAATTAATTAAATACACCGCTACAGAGTCATAAACAATAAATAATTTAAAACAGCATCATGCCCGGCTGGGATGATGGCTGGACCACAGTACGGCACGGGGGCAGACGTGGTCGTCCCCGTGACCGTACAGATTTTAGACCACGCCAGTGGGACAGTGGGGAGAGACCACGCCGCTGGGACAGTGGGGAGAGGGTACGTAGATGGGATAGCGGGGGGAGGGGGCCTGGGTGGAAGGACCGAGCACCTCCTTTCTCCCGCGGAGGCGGGAGAAGGGGCCCTAACCTTGCTCCTAACCCTTTAACCCTAACCCTAACCACTTCCCTTTCCCTAACCCTAACCTATCCCCCATCCTTTAACCCTAACCCTAATTACTGTTACTATCCTTTAACCCTACTTCTAACTACTCTTTTCCTTTTCTCTAAAATCTAACCCTAATTCTTTATTTCCTTTAAATCTAACCCTAATTCTTTATTTCTTCTAACCCTAATTTTTTTATTTATTTTTTTATTTTTTTATTTTATTTATTTATTTATTTCTTCTTCTTTTCTCTTTCTTCTTGCTTTTCTTTTCTTCTTCTTTTTCTTATATCCTAACCCTAATTATTCTTTTATTTCATCTCAGCAGACCATAAGTGCAATAAAAATATTAAAAAAGTACAATTATACATAATAAATAAATATTAATATCACACAATTCATATATAGGTTCACACTATTTAAAAACAATTGAAATTCATCATAAATCCATTAAAAACCATTAAAAACCCATTATAATGGGATACTCACCTCAAAACCCTACGTACGGAGGGGGTGGGACTTACCTGGGAGGAGGGGTATATAAGGAGGAGCAGAGCACACTCTCTCCCTCATTCTGCCTCTGACTCTCAAGGGAGAAACACTGCCTGACAGTCTGCTGAGAAGGAGAATAAATAACTTTATATACATTCACTCTTCTATTCTTTTCTTTTTTATTTTTTTTCGCCTGAGGAACACCTAATCAGGTCGAAACGTCGCGGCATTTATCTTTCATCTTTCTTCTTTCTTCTTTCTTTTCATTTCATTTCTAAGACATTCATAAATAATTTCATTTCATAGATATCTGACCTATAATAAATAAATAAATAAATATATACACTATAATTAATTAAATACACCGCTAAAAAGTCATAAACAATAAATAATTTAAAACAGCATCATGCCCGGTTGGGATGATGGCTGGACCACAGTACGGTACGGGGGCAAACGTGGTCGTCCCCGTGACCGTACTGATTATAGACCACGCCAGTGGGACAGTGGTGAGCGACCACGCCGCTGGGACAGTGGAGAGAGGGGACAAAGATGGGATAGCGGAGGGAGGGGGCCTGGGTGGAAGGACCGCGCACCTCCTTTCCCCCGCGGAGGCGGGAGAAGGGGCCCTAACCCACGTCCTAACCCCTAACCCCTAACCCTAACCCCCCTAACCCTAACCCTTTACATAAACATAAAAATGCCACCATATTTGGATAGAGGACACTGAGATGAATACAATGGTATATAATGGTTTCACAAAATACCCATCAGGGGCTGGCCAATAAGGGAAAAACTGAGTTACAAAAAAAGTGAAGTGAAGCATTTGACTTAGATTAACCACATTTTTAACAGCAAGAGCAGAGCCTATATAAGGGAGGAGCATCAGAGCAGAGCTCTGTTGCTCTGTTCTCTTGACTACTGCATGCATCGCTTGCTAGCCAGACATTGCAACTACCTTACCTTTCACATCTCTTCCTCACTTCTCTGACAGCCCTCTTTCTCTCTTTCTTCTTCTTCTTCTAAAACAAAAGTTTTTTTCAAAACTCCACAAAACAGTTTTTTTGAAAACTCAACACAACAGTTTTTTTCAAAACTCAACACAACAGTTTTTTTCAAAACTCAACACAACAGTTTTTTTCAAAACTAAAAAAACATGGCAAACGAGGAGTTCCACGAGGAGATGAATGCGGGTATAGAGTATCACAACAATCTCTACTCGTCATTCAAATCCTGTACAGATGTGGAGGACTTCCTCAATAATCCTGACATCAGGATTCCGATGCACTCCACAAAGATCCCGGATCCAACTTCTGACCTCCGGTTTGAGTATGACGTTGATGGGGTTTGTGTCGAGTTGGCTTCCTTCGAAGCAATAAAAAAGGGAATACACTATCTGTTCCTTCCCGAATTCAAACCACTCCACCTCAAAAATCAATACTTCCTCTTCAGGAAGCATATTCAGCGTAGTCAATACTCCGTCAAAGGACTGGAGGTATTGAGAAACTGCTGTGGGGTGGTGGTGGGACATATGGAAAATGGCTATTTTCTGAACCTGACGGCTTTCCCCAAGGACAAGAAGAGTCCGGCTTCTGAGCTGTCCACCAAGGCTGGATACCAGGAGATAGCGCTTGAGCTACTGAATCTGGTAGTAGACCATTTTCATTACGTAATGCAAAAATTGCCTCCTCAGGACATCAAAAGGCCGACTCTGATGAAGCAGAACCTCTCCAAGACAGAGAAGTTTGAGGTCCTATTTCAGGATCTCCCTGTAATCTTGGACCTGCTTCAGCAGAGCGTTGACAATGCTAACAAGCAGGACAGTAATGTCGAGCTGGTGCCGTCCTTCACCAGGTTTGGCCAGAAGATGGACAGCAATCTTTACTTTTCTTATTTGGATAGATCCAAGGTTGTGGCAGTGTCACTCCATCTGGCATGCACCATAACTGCTAAAGACCCAAATGTTCATTTGATGTGGTCTAGGTATGGTTTGCAAGACCATGTGGGCCCGACCACAAGAATGTTTAGCGCTCTGGGGATGCACGAGGTGGTAAACATTCAAACACCTGTGGACAAGAGGAAGTGGGACCTGAGTGAAAAACTCACTGCATTGTTTCCTAAGGTTAAACTTAACTTTGTCCAACTGTACGTCGACTCACCTCACGTGCACTTCACTCCGAAGTACCGGCACCCTGTCAGTGGGGCAATCGTCCTCTGTGGCATGCAGCATCCTCAGAGCAAGCAGTCCATTCTCAAGGCTGCTGAGGAGTACATCTCCCACATGAGAGATTGCACCTTGAAGATGGTGGGCCAGCTGTCAGCGAGGATGGAATGTGTTGTGTACTTGGATAAGTCGTATGGCATCCCACAAGTGGTGAACCCGACTAATTTCTTTAGTGAACCTGACCTGTCAGATTTCATCACCAACAACCCCGTCCTGGTGCCTTTTTCTGACTCCCCCGACTGCAGTCTGGTCTACGTCATACAGCAGATCTTGGAGTACATTTCCTCCACCCTGATGAACAACCTCTGCAATTCATTGGGTAAGGGAGGCTTTCTACCAGCATGGCAGTCTTTCCAGCTGGAGATGGCATTCCAAGAGCTGGTATATGGCCACCCAATGACGACGCAGGACTACAAGTACAGTGCTGCGCTTGGCACCTGTACTATTAACGACAAGAGCATCACCCACCACAGGGGCTTTATGGGGCTGGGCTTGGTGAACAGTGCGGCAGTAGGGGACAACCCTCCTCCCCTCTGCACCTGGACTTACAACCGGCAGCTGGTCACCAGAGTGGAGAGGATTTTCCCACTCACTGACATGCTGACAAGCAACCTGGTGACAGTTGGGGAGCAGATGGTGCATATCATTCTGAATGACCTCTACTCTGACTCAATCGGGGGAGTCCCACACACAGTGATTAAATCAGACAATTTAACCACTGGCTACACTCTGGTTGGCAGCCAGACGATGGAGAGCCTGGCAACAGAACTTTCGACGAAGTTCAACTTCGGGTTCCCACATGTTTTTGGAAGAGCCAAGGTCTTGGTGAAGGAAGCAGGCCTCAACATTGAGGATTGCCTTTTCCAAGGCCTGGAGGAACTTGGGGTGTGCTTTTTCCCTCTCCTCAGGCTGAAGGACAGCAACTGCAACTATGTGGTCCGGAGGGTGCCCAACAAATTCATTGCTGTCCACAAGTCCTCCAGTAACCCCCCACCCGAAGCCTTGCTGGCCAGCCTTGCCACAGAGGTGCTGAACGAGGTGGACACCCGTGGCCTCTCGTACCACAGCAACCTGGAAAAATACAGGACAGATGGCATACCATGGCTGGAGGCAGTTGACAAACGCCTGCCAAGAATGAGCAATGCTCAGCGGCTGGTTCACCTGACCTTCCTCACATGTGTTGGGATGAGGATGAATGGGGACTTTGTGGAGTTCAGGCGCCTCAGATCCCTGTGTGGGGAGATGGACCTTCCCCCAAAGGAGCTGCAGAGGAAGTGTCTCCTTAGTCAGGACATCCTGGAGACGTTCACAGGTTTCAGGATCTACCGGCTGCACAAGAATATCCCCTTCAGGCTTTTCAAGAAGGCAGTCCGCCGTGCTGACGCCACAAAGCAGCCAGCAAAGGAGGTTGCTGACCCAGTCCAAGAGGAGAACATTGACAACAATGACGAGATTCAGCCACAGCCCGTTAGCCTCACATCACTCAGCAAGGTCCTGCCAACAGCCGTTAGGACAAGCTGGTCTGACCTGGAGATAAAGCAGATCGACCTGGATCCAGGCCTTACACACAGGCAGGCCTACAACAAATACCTCCGGTCTTGCCAGAAGTTGCAGCTGCAGGTGAGGCCTTACAGAGGTTTTGAGAGGAAGAGGAGGTTGTTGATGCCTCCTGTGTAGTCTGCAATCCCGCACCTTCACAGAAACACACGCACCTACATTCACAAGCACATTCACATTCACATTCTGCACCAACACATACACAAACATACTGCAACCACCCACATTACACTTTTATTGGCACATACCTTTACCTGTATATAGTTGCTTTAAAAAAAAAAAAAAAAAAAAAAAAGAAGAAAAAAAACCCCTACATGGACTCTGCCTTGTCGTGGCGTAGGGGCTTACGTGCCTCGGTGGTTCCTGTGGACTCTACGGATTGGGCCTACCCAGCTTGCCTACTACTGCCTTACCAAACAGCAGTACACGAGCTGGGTAGGCCCAATCCCTAGAGTCCACAGGACCACTGACACACAACCAAAGAGTCCAACATGTTGCAAAATCACTGATATTTTTCACTTACCTGCCTTTATTTTGCACATCCAGTCCGTGTTGGAAAGTGGCATCCGACTTGGTACCTTTTATTATAGGTACCTATCAACTCCAAATGGCCTGAAAAGTGCTCCTAACCACTTTCTGGAAGTTTGATTTTTCTTGGTGACACTTAAAAAAATTTCACCAAATTTCACCAAATTTCTGAAAAAATTATACTTTTTTTATAGGTACATATCGACTCCAAATGGCCTGAAACGTGCTCCTATGCATGTTCTGGAGACACCTTTTTCGAAAACACTTGGTCGTTTTTCACTCGCTCCCATTGACTTGAATGGGAAAATTCAAACGCTTATAACTCGGGAACCGAAGGTCGTAGAGACTTGCAACCAAGATCCGTCGGATGGTTTAGGAGGGTGCTGAACACGCCTGTCTTGGTTCCGAGTCTCTACGACGTACGGTTCCCGAGATACAGAAAACCGGAACCGGAAGTGACGTATCTCGGGAACGGAAGCTCGTAGAGAGTCGAGGGTGGTACCGTTGGAAAGCCCACCCCATGTAATGGGAGGGTAGGTGTTGGTTTCAAGTCTCTACGACCTTCCTATCAAAAGTTATTAGCCAATGAAATTCTTGTGAGGGGGTCATGTGAGGGGTTTTTATCCCTATAACCTAACCACACCCCTAATCCTAAATTTGATTGGACTCTAAATTTTAAGTCCAAGGATTCATGGGAGGTATAATTCATTATTTATTAAAAATTAAAAATTAAAATTTAAAAATTTAAAATTCATCGATTTATTAAAAACATTATATAAAAACATTTGTATAGGATAAAATTCATGTATAGGGTTAATGGGGTGGGCAAATTAGGTTCAAACATTGAGACATTTCATAAGGACAAAAGTTAAGTTAAAAATTTGGGTTAAAAACAGAGGGTATAAAAGGAGGGACAACAAGGGAAGAGCTCATAACAGACTAGACCAGCGAACTATGCGCAGCTATTTTCTGCAGCCAGTTGCTAGCCAGCCTACTTTTTAGTGTGCCGCATACCTGATGAAGACTCATTAGAGTCGAAACGTCGTTTTTATTTTGGGCACACCTTCTTTAGTTGTTTATTTCATAAAAATAATTTATTTTTTTCTAAAAAACAATTTTTTCCTTTTCCGTTTTGGAAAAGCGTTTTTATTTCATTTTTATTTCATTTTTTTTCTAAAAAACAAACAAAAAGTTTTTTTAAAAAACTAAAAAGGACACAAACAAAAAACATGGATGGTTGGACGGAGGTGAGGTACGGGCGAAGGCGCCATCGCCCCCGCCAACCCTACCGGGACCGGAGTTTCGGTCGGCCAGATGGGTGGATGGCCACTGCATCCACCTTCTCCACCCTAACCCAAAGGAACTGTCTCCACTAAAGGTGTCAGACTTGGCGGACCACAATTTTGTCAGGGCCTTGTCAGTTCACCTGGCATGCAGAGTGGCTGCCAGGGACCCTGACACACATATCATGCTCAGCAGATTTGGACTGCTCCAGCTGATTGGGGACGGTGGAGTGACCTACTCCACACTGGGGATGCACGAAGCCGTCAACTTTCAGAGCAGCCTCAAAAATGCTGAGCATGATGTGTCGGAGGAGTTGAGGAATGTCCTTTCAAAAGCCCGCGTCCTCAATTTCCTGCAAATTTACAGCGACTCGCCCCACGCCTACTACTCACAACCTTTCAAAAACCCAGTCATCGGCACATTGGTCATGTGTGGGTTGTCCCACCCGAACTTTGTCTCAGCCATGTCAGGAAGAGCCTTCACCTACATCAGGCACATGGCTGATTTGAAGGACAGATTTTGCCTACCAGCTGTCAGGATTGAGCAGGTTGTGCGCTTTGATGGGGAAATCCCATTTTCTGTCGACCCTGAGCAGCACTTCAACCTGGAAGCACTGATGTTCCTTGTTCACGACCGGCCGCTCTTCCTGCCTTTTAAGGACACAGTGGAGGGGAATGGGCTGCTGACGGTCATGAGGGCTGTCATTGAACACCTCGTGGCATGTCTCAGGGCCAACCTCCAGAGGTACAACGGGGTGGCAGACTTTGACGCCTACTGGAAGACGTTCCAGGCAGAGTTGGCGCTGGAGGAGGTGGTGCATGGGAGGCCACTCTCACCCCTGGACTTCCAGTTGAGCTGTTCTCTAGGAAACAAGCTCAACTAATGAAAAGAGCCTGACACACTGCAGGGGCTTCCTGGGTCTGGCGCCACACACAAACGCCTCTTCAGAAGAGAGTCCCCCGCCCCTCCACCACTGGACCAGGGACATTCTACAGGAGGTGAGAATCAGAAGACTCTTCCCTCTCTGCCAGGTCCTTCACACGTCCCCAGCAGTGATCGGATCAGCCCTGATCCGGGTCCTGCTGGGAGACATTTTGAAGCGCAATGAAGATTTGCCGCTACACCTGCTCAAGGGAGCCAACCCTCCTGGGAGGTTAGTAGGGGCAATCTCATTGGAGGACTTCTGCAAGGATCTGGCAGAGAAGGAGAGCTTCCCTGCACCGAACACGTTTGGCCGCGCATGTGTCCTGGTTCTGGAAGCAGGGAATGACGTCTACAACTGTCTGCTGCAGGGGTTCCTGGCAGACAAAGTGACGTTCTTCCCTGCAATCAAGTTCAGGGACATCAGGGGGACCAGGAAGCTGTGGTGGAAGGCGAATGACTTCGTCAACCTCCGCCTCGGAGACCAGGCCCCCACGCCGCTCAGTGACCTGGCCAAGGCAACTGTGGGGGCGTGCCAGGAGATGAGCTGCGATCCTTGACACACTCCAGGAACCTGGAAAAATACAGGGACCATGGTATGCCTTGGATGGAGAAGCTGCTCAGTCTCCTGCCCCCTTCACTGCAGTGCCGAGGGCGAGTCAATGTAATCACCTTTGTGAGTGCAGTCGAAATGATCATGAACAGTGATTACATTGACTACAATCACCTGCTCACCCTCCTGGAAGACATGAGCTGGGTCACATCTCAGAAAGACCTGCAGAAGCTGCAGATCTTGTCAAGATGGACTTTGCCAAAGGTCTACAACATGCTGATATGGAAGGTCCACGAGAGCATCCCTGTACGTCTCAACGTACAGGAGAAACTCAAACTGTCGAAGTTTGAGACAAAGGGCAAAGTGGACCAAGACTATCACCAGCCCCTGGAGGACGTCCAAGCAGTGGACGAGTGTGACATGGCTGCTGAGCCTGGACAACACTCACCTGCCATGTGCCTCCCAGCAGGAACCTCCAAGCGGTGGTCCCAGCTGGAGGAATCACTCATAAACATGGACCCCACAATGAAAGCAACTGAGGCATACAAGCTGTTTGTCTCTGCTTGCAGGGAGAAGAAGTTACCAATCAGGACCTTCAACTCCTTTAGGATTAAGAGGAGCAAAATGCTGAAGGCAAAGGAGTAAGGTTGTGTACATGGTTTGTGTAAATGTCTGTGTGTCTATGTCTGTCTGTCTTTCTGTCTATCTGTGTGTCTGTGTCTGTCTGTTTGTCTGCGTCTGTCTGTCTGTCTGCGTCTGTCTGTCTGTGTCTGTGTCTGTTTCTGTCTTTGTGTTAAGTGTATAAAAAAATACAAAAAAAATGTAAAAACTCAAAACACCCAAAAAAACATCCCCCCACAAGGGCTCTGCATCACTCGCCACACAGACGAACAGCAACAGTTTGTCAGTGTTTCACTACCTGTTTTACTGACCTTTATTCTTTATTACACCTTGACATTTCATTGTTAATAATTAAAGAAGCTCTGAGGCTTTGTTCTATATGTTATAATACAAGAGTTCAGCATTGAGCTACAATCAGGCAACATTCATGACTCTGATCAGTCAAATTAACCAAAAAGTTCTTATTGATCATCATTATAAAGTTTCAGGGCGGTCCTGTAACCATGGTAATTCACGGTGCCAGAGGGGAGGGAGAGACGCTGAATGAAGCCGTTTAACAAAGATACACTACAGACAAAGTCCAGATTGTAGTTGTTATTTCACATATGTAGCACACAACAGGAGACTCTCCGTGTCAGACGAGGTCTCACGTGCTGATTAAACTCAGTTGATAATGTAGCAGCGCAACGAGTCCTTGCTAGCTCAGCAGCTAAACTTTAGCGCCGCTCCGTGTTGAGATCCCGCCCTGTGTGGGTCACTGCACTCATTCATTGGTCACGTGTGCACACGCTGTTAATGATACCATTGACTGTAGAGTGTGACAATCTGTCAATAAGCATCCGCCAACAGTTCTCCTCCGATCTACATTGATCTCACAAGTCGCCTCTGTTAAGTTTGAATGACGGAAATCCGTCGTAGCGACGAAGAACTATAATCCATGTTTTTAACTAATTATCTATCACATGAACTTCTTAACATGAATACTAACTTATTAACCCTTACAAATTAAATATGGTTCTTCAAAATAAATTCTCAACAGACAATGGCCCTCATTTATCAAACGAACGTACGGCAGAAAACCGTGCGTGTGACCATTTCCACGCAAGCTTCGGCATTTATCAATTTGGACGTGAGCGGAAGCTACGATCAGATCTCACGTCAGGTCTGAGCTCGTGTACGCAAATCTGAGTCTGTGGATTTGCGGTGCAGCATAGCAGAGTCTGAAAATAATAATTAAACAAACCTCAGCTGTCATTAAGCATAAGCAGTCACATATTTAGAACAGATCAAAACGGATTCTTAAAACTAATAAAACAAAAAAATTTTTTTTTTTTAAAAAGCCCACTTTTCTACTGATACCACTTTTTTGTAAAATAAAACAATATAATAGGCTAAATAGCCTAACATGACAACTAATTATTGCACATTAAAATTTGAAATAATAATACAAAAAGGCAATTTTATGAGATTGATGGGTTTCCGAATGTGGTTGGAACAATTGATTGCACTCATGTGCGTCTGAAGGCACCATCCATGAATGATTACACATTCATCAATCGCAAAAACTACCACTCGATAAATGTACAGGTGATTTGTCATGCCAAGCTATCACTTTTAAACGTGGTGGCCAGGTGGCCGGGGGGACACACGATTCTTTTATATTTCAAAACAGCTGTGTTGGCGCGCAGCTGCAGGAGGGCGCACTGCAGGGCCAAAGTCATCTCCTCGGTAAGTAGCTACCCTAGATAAACTGCATTAAACTAAACAAGGTATCAAATGATAAACATTTTGGTATGGTTCTTCTAGGTGACAAGGGTTATCCTCTAACGCAGCGGTTCCCAAACTTTTTTAGCCACGCATCCCCTTCTATGTCCCAACCGGGTTGACGCACCCCCAATCCCCCACACCTTAAAAAAAAACAAAATGCAACAAGCTTTTTTATAGCCATATTAAAGGCAGCATGTTTAATCATGCTCAAATGACCAGAACACACATATAATAAAAATAATCCATTACAACAATGCGCTCTGGCATTTGAATTAATCTGAAACACTGTAACACATTTTCAATATAATGCAACAAAGTTATGCGCAAGCTTCCACTTTTAAGAGCAAAGAGGGTGGATGAAAGGCTCAGGATCAGAGGCAGAAAGCAGATAAATTGGGGAAAATGTTATAATAATTTGAGCCGTGTTGAACAAAAATGACCGTGGAGCTAACACAACCCCGTCATCATAACACAGGTTATGGAATTAAAATGAGAACGCCAGTAATTTGAATTAAATTGCAATAAAGTTACACACAACATAAATAACAAAGAGCATTGCTCAGGAACAGATTAAAAAAACTAAAATAAAACAGGATCCTGAGGATTTTTAAGTGCAGCGCAGGTGGCTCAGCCTGCAGCTGTCACAACGCAGCGAGTGGTGTCTTGTCCTGGTTTTTCTGTCTTGTCATTTTCATGTTTTATTTTGAAAAATAACTCTCCTCTCATTTCAGGTCACTTGCCCTTCCTCTTGTGTCACCGGTCTGACGTCTCCCCTGATCCCTGATTGTTTCCACCTGTTCCCCATTAACCTCATGTGTCTTATAGTCTGCGTCTCCCTTTGTCCTGTGCCAGAGTGTCTCGTTTGTTCATGTGCCTCCAGCCTTCATGTCCACAGTCTTGTCTTGTTCCAAAGACCACGTTTGTATTTTGATATCTCTTGTTTCCTCTTTAGAAGAGTGATTTTCTGTTGTAAGTTTTTTTCTGTTTATTTTATAGATCTAGTACTTGTTTCATAGCCTTGTTGCTTTTTCCTCCCTTTTGGAGTGACTTTGTTTTCATAGTTTTTTCTAGCCTAGGCGTGCAGTGTAGTTTAAGTTTGTAGCCTTTTTTTGTTTCCCTCCTTTTGGAGCGTTTTTTGTTAATACATTTTCATAGTTATCCCTCTGAAGAGTAGAGTAAGATCAGTCTATTATTTTATCCTCCCTTTTGTAGTGATTTTTTGTTCAGTCTTGGTTTGTTTTGTTTTCTGTGTTTTGTCTGTTTTTGCCATTAGTCTAGTTATAGAAGGTTTCATAGCCTATTTGTTTATCACTCTGTCTAGAGAGCAAAGAAGACGATTTTTCAAAATAAAATGCTTGTTTGTTCTTCGAACCTCTGCTTCTGAGAACCATTTGGCCAAATACTTACCCATATTAATGCGACGGGTGGGCCTGCATCTTGGCACAAAGCTCTCCGATGTTTGGCACAATTGAAGACAGTTTAAGCCTCAAATCTTTCTCAACAGCATCCAGTCTTTGCCAATGTTTAGTCTTAACTGCTGTCAGAGCAGAGAAACCAGCCTCGCATAGATAAGTTGTAGCGAAGGGCATCAAAACTCTCAAGGCCTGCTTTGCCAGGACTGTGTATGATGGCATTGACTCAGTCCAAAAATCCACAAGTGTCTTTCGTTTTAACTGCAACTGCAGTGCCCCATCAGATGACAGCTCAATCAGCTGTTCCTGCTTGTGAAATGACAGCTGTGGGGCCGGGAGGGAAACTTCAAATGGATTGCAAATCCACGCTTGAGATGTGTCTATAGGTGGGAAGTATTTCCGTAGCTGCTCGGCGAGTTGGTTGAGGTGTTCAATTATGAGACTTTTCACATGCTCACCCCAGGTGCACGTCATTTTCCCCCAAGAACTCGTGAAGCGTAGGGAAACACAGGAGTGTGTTCCCACTCACACAGCTCGCCCAGAACCGTAGCTTCTTCATCATAGCTTCGATCTTGTCTTGTGTGTTGAACACGGTAACACTGACTCCCTGCAGACTTAGATTCAGTTCATTCAGAGCAAAAAATATGTCTGCCAGATAGGCGAGCCTCTTCAGAAAGTCTTCGTCATGCAGACTGGAAGCCAAATGAAAGGGATTGTCCTCAAAAAACTGCTGAAGCTCGTGTCGCAGTTCAAAAAGCCTTGTTAACACTTTGCCGCGGGACAACCAACGCACTTCAGTGTGCAGCAGCAATGCTTTGTGTTCGCTGCCCATCTCATTGCATAACAGTGTGAACAGTCTTGAATTTAGTGGGCTAACTTTAATGAAGTTCACCAGTTTCAGAATCATGTCTAACTTTTTTGCTTCTTTCTCTCCAATCATGCATCCCACCATCTCTTTGGCAGCTGGCAAGCACACGTCTTCGGCAATTGTGTGGGGCAGCTACTTTCTCGCTATTCTGTAGCTGACAAGATATGAAGCCCGTAATGCGTCTTTTGTAGACCCAACATATGAATGAAACTGAAGTTGTTTTGGGCTGTTTTGCAACTCCTCTAATTTTGATTTAAAAAATGTAAGGGGCTTTTGAACTACATTAGCATGCTTTGTGTGAAGGTGGCGACGTAGATAAGAAGGCTTCAGGCAGCTGTTTGCTAGAACCTCACTGCACACCACGCACTGCGGCTTTGGGCAGTCTGTATCACCAATCCAAGTGAAGCCCAGACCCAGATCATTTTCGTCATATTTCCTTCTTTTTTTCCCCGTCTGGTGTTCACCCTCTTCACCTCTTTTGCCTTGCTGCTATCTCCTTCCCTCCTTTGCGGTTTCCTCCCGCTCATCATTTTCTGACTCCCGCTGGTTTTCTTCTTCCGGATCCGTTGCACTTCTCTCCTCTGTTGCCTCCGATTCCTCACTCTGCTCTAACGCATTACCTAATAACCCTGCTGGCAAACCCTGCTACAGAGCAGGAGCGCAGATTCAATTGTGCGCACACACGCACACGGGTCACAGTGGAGCGCTGCTTTGGGTTGCTGAAGGGCAGGTGGCTCTGTCTTGGACCAGCAAGGAGAACGTTGCTGTATACCCCAGAGAAAGTGTGCGATATTATTTTGGCCTGTTCAGTTTTGCACAACATTGCATTAGTGAATGGAGTGCCTTCTGATGTGCTGGTGCAGCCAGATGAGCCAATGCCCATGGACCCGTGGCCAGCACCGCCTCCACTTGGGGCTACACGGAGGAGACAGGACCTCATTCACAAGAAGAAGTTTCTCTTCTTGTCAGTGTTTCTTCTCTGCATGTTTGACCTCAGTGGGCGAGGCCTCCGAACCAGGAATATTTAAGGGCGTAACATGTTAATGACGATCGAATTCAGCCGCCGCATTTATCAAGACCCAATTATTCGTACACTGGGATTGGTCAGATACGAATGTTTCATAAATCACACGCGTGTCCTGTCATAAGACCAATTCTGCGCTCAGATCTGCACCCGTTTTCACGCAAGAGTGATAAATGAGGGCCAATGAGAGCAGGCTGTCAGAGTGTCAGAGCTCTGTTGAAAACAAGCACTGAGACCCAGGGAGAGAGCAGCTGCTCGCTAACAGCAGAGAACAGGAGACAGACACTGGTCATTTTTATTTAATTTGTGTAACGATATAAACATCAAAAACACTATTTTGTGGTAAAATACGAGTAAAAGGGAAAAAATGTAATTCAAAAAATAAAATAAAAAATAATTCATAGGCCTAGCCTCTTAGCAAGTAGTGGCTAGACATGATTAGACTTATGATATGACCTATGATTCAAGTAAGAAGAAATAATAATAATAATAATAATAATAATAATAATAATTAGGGACGGGACTTTAACGCGTTAATTAAGATTAATTAATTACACAAAAATTAACGCGTTACAAAAATTAACGCAGTTTAATCGCACTTATTTTTGCACCGCGGAACGTTTCTCACTGGATGAGTTTCAGGCGTACCGATTATACTGGAGCACAATTATTTAACGAGTTAAAAAGCTGCCGACACTGATCACTGCCCATGGATCTATAAAGTTTTAATGTAGCCCAAACGCAGCTCAACCAGACCCAATGCCTCAGCACTGCGACCAAGCTTTGATAAACACACCGGATCTGCGCTGCACTGTTTAAAAAGCGCTCGTCGCAGTGGAGCTGAGAACAGCGGAGTTTCCTCTCCTGCAGCTGAACAGCTGACATGTGGTCAGGACGTAGGTAGCCTACAGACCTGTCACTGTCTCACGGTGCATAAGACTTCAACCTCAGAGCTCTCTGTCTTCAGACTGTCCTGACCTGTCCCTGAACATCACACAGGAAAAACATAGAGCTGCCTGTGTTTTATTAGTGTGAATGCTGACTCCGCATTCACACTATTGTTCTTCCGGAATTTATTATTCATGATTCCGTACGTTTTTCGGCTCGCTTCTCCTCCTACAAATTTTGAGCTACAGAAACCATTCAACTATCAAAATGTTCAGCTCGTTAAGGACATTACTGGTATTCTTTTTGGCTTTTCTATCTTTTATACTTTTGGAAATATTCAGCTTTTTCTGCGAATTTTTTCCCATTCATCCTTATGGGGATTTTCTCAAATTTCATTCTGCTACTACTTCAGCATACGTTCAGCTATAGAAACCGTTCAACTATCAAAATGTTCAGCTTTTTCAGCTCTTTCAGCCTTGTACTTTTCAGCTTTTTAGCTTTTCAACTTTTTCAAATATTCAGCTTTTTCAAAAAAAAAATTAATATGGAAGCAAATGGTAAAATCTTCAAATCCTCCTCAAAACTCATCCACTTTCAACCTCTTCTTCTCCCTCATACTTTCAGCTAGAGACACCATTCCAACTATTCACAACACCTTGAACTATTGAACTTGTTTTTCAAAATTTTTAAATCTTTTACGGTTTTGAAATCATCACAGTTTTAGTGTGAAGGATTTTTAGCTCCTCTTCTGGGTTTATAATGGGTGTGTATTGCGTGAGCTAGAGTGCAGAACATCATCGCTAGAGTGGAGAGCAGCTGCAAAAACTTTAGAAAAAACTCTCTTCAGCTTGATTTGGGTCCCACATCTTTTACTTCACATAGACAATATATACATAGAAATGTAGGAAATCTTGTTGGCTTTCAGGTGATGTTCTTATCTCAGATGTAGGACTTAAACTTTTGGCTGTAGAAGCCCTCGAGCGACAAGCACTCCAGCAACTCCCCCATAAGCCGCAGTGTTAATTTGAGCCTAAATTTCTGGAGTGGAGCAGACGGTACCGGTTTTGTCTCTCGCTCTTGCACCCTCATTTTTCACTCTACAGAAATAAAAAAGACATCACATGGTTCAGCAATGTCTCCTGTTACTCACTGTATACATATTTTGGCCATAACCATTACACTTTTTTCTAAACCTGCAGGTGTTTGGGAGGTGTTTTCCAATTCATTCTTATGGGGACATTTTCAGCTTTGGTTCTGCTACTGCTCCAGCATATGTGCAGCTACAGAAACTGTTTGGCTGTCAAACTGTTCAGCTTTTTAAGCTCTTTCAGCCTATTACTTTCAGCTTTTCACCCTTTTCATCCTTTGCAAATATTCAGCTTTCTGCCTTTTCAGCTTTTGTAGGTAGGTACAGACTTGGGTCCAGTTATCATGATGGGAGGGGGTGGAGCTGACCGGGGCCTTGGGTTTAGCCCCAAGCCGTAGCCAGGAGGTCTCAGAAACAGTGAGGGGAGGGGGAGCAGCATTCGCAGGACAATGAGCAGTGACAGGTTCTGGAGGAAAGGTGGGCGTGGTCGGGCTGACATTGTAGGGGACAGTAGTGTCAGGCTGCAGGGCACTGGTTGTATCGGTTTGGACTGGTCCAAAAGTGATGGTGTCCATAAGTTTCTCGGCTTCCTGAATCTTGTAAAGAGTGGAGATCCGTCCTTCGAGCTCGTGGATCTTCCCGACCAGGCGGGCGCAGCTGTCACAGCCGGGAGGAGAGGTGAGCGGGGGCATGATAGCACGGTGCAGGTCCGCTGAAACAGAAAGAAAACAGCAACGAGCAGACAGCCAGAGAACGCCGGACAGACCAGGCAATAGGTTCTAACGATAACATGAGAGGGATGTGTCGTGGAGGACACTTACACGCCAGGGCTCCGGCCTTGAGCCCGCAGCGGTGGGATAGCAGATGGAGAACGCTGAACGGGAGGGAGACTTACCGGCAAGCTTATAGTATAATATAATATAGTTTATAGATGGTGTGAACGTGAGTCACAAGGTGTGAGATACTGTAAAATGATGATATAAGCCTATATTATAGTTCTTCCTGATCAGCTAGATGAGGTGCAGCTTTTGATTAAATACTAAAGATAACTCGCTAACACAGAACCTATATGTGCGCTAGTTTGTTAGTAGGCTAGCTAAAGTAAATGAGGTAGCTGAAGTTTATAAACGTAGCTAGCCTACATGCTAACTGTGGCTAATGGGTAATCCCATATTAAGTTAGCTTGCCAAGACGTTTTCTCTGGCTAGTTGGCCACCTATTACTCCCGCATTTAAGCCTACTCAATCAGTGACAGGCTACAGCTACTAGCTAACTTTACCTCGGCACACAGACTGTGATATCAACACTGCTCAAATTTCAGAGTAAGGACTTCCAGATTTCGGTATTCAGTTACAGTAGGCTATCACCAACAGCAAAAAATTACTTATCATTCACCACAAATTAGTTTTAGCTGTGGCCCTGTGGTCACTCGTCTGGCCTTGAACATGCCTGCGCATGCGGAGAGGGAAACTGTGGGCCTTTACACGTCATCAAATTGTATTTTACATTAACAGAACTTAAAATTTAATTATTTTTTAATTAACTGAACATTTTAAACTCTGACAAGTCATGGTAGTATATTGAATCAATAGCATAAGCATAACTTGTGTGTCATCCAAGCTCAATAAAATAACAATTGCTAGGAAAAAGTCTAACAGTATCTCAGAACTTGATTTTTTATTTCACAACAATATATATATTTAGGTAATGACTAAAGGTCCCCTGAATTAGTTTTTAGAGCAGGGGTGGGGAACCTTTTTCCCATCGATGGCCATTTCAATTTTCATACCATCCCTCAGGGGCCATGAAATTTGTTTTTAAGGTAAGCAGCTCACAGCATAATTTTTATGACCTTTTTAACTTAATTGCAATAACATAAATATCATGACCATTAATTAATGTTTTAGCCAATTTTGTTCCATCTCAGTCTCTCTTATTGTTTTAATCCAATGTATTTTTTAATAATCTGTTCTTGTTGGTTTTATATTTACTGATGTTTAGTAGTTAAAGCAGTAAATAAACTTATAATGTACCTCAAATCATGAAATTCAAAAAATTCAGCCGTGTAAAATGTCATATATCAGCTTTTAATCACTCGAAAATGCGAGATTGAGTTATATTCCCCGTGAATTCAGTTTGCTATTGAAAGAAAACTCCCTGTTTCCACTGAACAATTTCACCTCAGATTGATAGTAGACAACCTTATAATGTACCTCAAATCATTTCAGAGCATTCTGATGTGATATAAAAAAAATACAGCCATCTGAGAAGTCCAACATTAACTTCTTGTTAATTGTACTACTCTTCATGAGTCTGCAATTGCCCCTCTGGGACAAATAAGCTTTAAATCACTCGAAAATGACAGATCTGAGTTGTCTCATATTACTAAATTAGCTGCTGACCACGAAGCTAGCCTGCGCCACGTTGTCCTGGTCCCTCAAACTCCGTCGGAGAGCAGCAACTTTCTCCACCCGCGCTTGTCCTTTCAAGGCATCCAGTTTAGCATGTTTCGCGCTGTAACGACGCTCAAGGTTTGCCTTTTTCATCAGGGCCAGCGCGTCCCCACACACCAGGCACACGGGCTCGCTCTCACGTTCACGAAGAAGAACTCATAAGTCCATTTGTCCTGGAAAGAGCGACACTTTTCTTCTTCTAGTAGCCATGTTCCGTGTTAGACAACGCTAGTCTCCTCTGGTTGTTGTCACCTGTCAATCACTGAGGACACGACACGCGATGACAGTTAGGCTGATGTTGTGTTCAATGACCTTGATCATGGCCTGGAAAGACAGACACCAGCCCCGGGGGCATTTAATTGCACATTTTAAATAATTTTTACTGAATTAATTGTTTGTGTGTGCAGTTATGGATTGCCTCGCGGGCCGGACCGAACAGTCTGGCGGGCCGCATACGGCCCGGAGGCCGGAGGTTTCCCATCCCTGCTCTAGATGTTCTATCAGTCTGTTGTTGCAAGCACCATCTTCTTCGCTGTGGTGTCCTGGGGTGCAGGCATCAAGGACGCAAACAGACTAAATAAACTCATTAAAAAGGCAGGGTCTGTTGTTGGCCTTAAGCTCGTCACCCTGGAGGAGGTGGTGGAGGACAGGATGCTGGCAAAACTGCTGGTGATCATGGACAATGTCTCTCATCCCCTCCACAAAACCCTGGACAAGCTAAAGAGCAGCTTCAGCAACAGACTCCTTCAACCCCTTTTGCTGCCTTAAGGAAAAGCACAGGAAATTATTCCTGCCTGGTACCGTCAGACTGTACAATGCCCACGCAAAAACACACACATCATTTATTTATTGCACTTTAAATTATTATCACTGTAAATAAAACTGCACCTTAACTTCCACTAAGTTCCACTTTGCTCAGCATTTTATTTTATTTACCTCAGTATTATATCTTATTCTTGTAACTGCTTAAGCATTTTACTGTACTTTATTGTTTTGTTTGCATATCATCTATAGTACTTTTTGTTATCTAGGCCTATATTAGCCCTTACATTTTGATTGTATCTGTACTTGTTATGGGTTAATTTCTTCTCAGGGGTAAATCATCATCTATCTATCTATAAAGAGGATCCGTTCGGTTTAAATTCAAATTTAAAGTTTATTTAAGAAGATCAATATTTATTCTGTTTAAACCGGATCATCATCATCATCATCATCATCATCATCATCTGAGGACGTGGCAGACCCGCTGACTCTTTCCTCCCCGCTGGCTCTCTCCTGCTGCTGCCATTGGTCCACACGAAGCCAACAGCCAATGACGAGACAGTACGATGACCAAGCCCTCTGACGTAATTTTACGAACACGAGCGCTTGCTGAAGTGGACCAATTACATCGGAGAACGTGCTTTAGAAGGCGCCGGATTGGCAGCGAGAGCACGGAAACATTCCTGCGGGCCGGAGGGTGACATGGACGGCAGAGAAAACAGACCCTGACCCGGGAGATACAGCACACGAGACCCAGTCCGCGAGAGACCAACACGACACAGAGTCCAGGTGCACGAGCTGCAGCCACACAGGTGAGACTGGCGGTTTATTACAGCTGCTTCATGTTCGTGCAGGCTGAACATGTTTATAGTTTCCAACGTTTATCAATAAGTGATAACGTTATCAACACAAAACCATCACAGTCAAGATATTTATATTTGATTTAGCCTGTAAATAATGTTTAATATTTAAAGAACAATAATGATTATCATCAATTTATTAATATTACAATAAACATAAACTATTTATTATTAAATGTATTATTGATATTATTAGTCTGATGTTAATGTTTGGTCAAAAGTAAACTGAGCAGATGAGGAACAAGTTAAAACAACAGGTACATTTACTTAAGTACAGTAAAAAAAATTCAGTACTTTAATGTCACATACTCACTTTTTAGTCTTATTAGTTTTAAGTAAAATATAAAATGTTTTAATCTGTTGATTTTCTAACCTGATGTTTTATTTTCATATGAACTCAAACTGTCCTCTAACTTGTACAGAACTTGAGGAACATGTTAATTGTTTTATCTGAAATACCTTTAACATCTGTTGGAGCCATCTTTAATAAATCACATTATCATTTAATAAATCATATTATCATTAAATAAATCATATTAATTATTTAAAAAATCACATGATTATTTAATAAATAATATTATGATTTATTAATCATATTATTATTTTAAAAATCACATGATTATTTAATAAATCACATTATTATTTTAACATTATGTTCGGTTTTAATGATCCGATGTGTGTTTGTGTCTCTGGATCAGTGTGTAACGATGATCCGTCCTCTGCTGATGTGTTTCGTCCTCTGCGTCGTCTACGGCAGCAGTAAACCGACAGACAAGAAGAGTCGAGTCCATGAAGACGAGCCTCTCAGTCACCTCGAACATGATGATGGCAAAAACTACGACTACGACCACGAAGCTTTTCTGGGTCAAGACGAGGCCAAAACCTTCGACCAGCTGCCACCAGAGGAGAGCAAACGGAGGCTCAGGTGAGTTCAAAAGGAAGACAAACGTCCGTCAGCTCAGCCGAGACAAATAATAATTTTAATGTTTCTGAGAGAAGACAACATGTTTTATTTTATTAAATCATTTACAGTTCAAGACAAGAAGCTTTTTATACAAACGTTTATTTCCATCACCTGTGTTGCAGGTGTAGCTGCTGTGTTGCAGGTGTAGTTCCTGTGCTGCAGGTGTAGCTGCTGTGTTGCAGGTGTAGCTGCTGTGTTGCAGGTGTAGTTCCTGTGCTGCAGGTGTAGCTGCTGTGTTGCAGGTGTAGTTCCTGTGCTGCAGGTGTAGTTCCTGTGCTGCAGGTGTAGCTGCTGTGCTGCAGGTGTAGCTGCTGTGTTGCAGGTATAGTTCCTGTGCTGCAGGTGTAGCTGCTGTGTTGCAGGTGTAGTTCCTGTGCTGCAGGTGTAGCTGCTGTGCTGCAGGTGTAGCTGCTGTGTTGCAGGTGTAGCTGCTGTGCTGCAGGTGTAGTTCCTGTGCTGCAGGTGTAGTTCCAGTAAAGGTGTCCAGGTGTTTCCTGGTTCCAGTTCTCAGCAACTCGCAGGACCGGTTCAACAAGTTCAGTTTGTTGGTCTTTGTATGAAACAGGACGTTCTGGTGTTTCTGTGTTTGACTTTTTCTAAATGTTTCCTGCTTCAACACTTAAGTTATTTTAGTTGGACATGTTTCGGTCACAGATCTCGTCATCATCAACATCAGCATTTATAAACACAGATTGTGTTGCAGTCAGATCCAGTGGTCGTTAGTCTTCATGAGTTTAGATCTAAAAATTAATAAATGAACCGTCTCAAACATTGTGTGTCTCTGCAGCATCATCGTGGATAAAATCGACAGCAGCAACGACGGCTTCGTCTCTGAGGACGAGCTGAAAGTTTGGATCAATGCCGCTCAGAAGAAACACATTTTTGACAGCGTGGAGCATCAGTGGAAAGACTTCGACATGAACAATGATGGCCTGATCAGCTGGGACGAGTACAAGAACGTCACATATGGCAGTTACCTAGGTAACCACTCAAAAAATCAATAAGTCTCATCATCAACTAAACAGAAACTGAGTCAGTCTACATCCAACAGCAGACAGACTTTACTTCAGCAGTTGACAGATTCTCTCTCTGTGATTGATCCTCTGATCGGTTCTGTGATTGATTCTCTGATCAGTTCTGTGATTGATTCTCTGATCATTTCTGTGATTGATTACCTCCACAGAGGACCCTCAGACAGACTCGGAGTATAACTACACTCACATGATGTCCAGAGACGAGAGACGTTTCAAAGTTGCCGACACGAATGGAGACATGATCGCAGACAAACAAGAGTTCACAGCATTTCTTCATCCTGAAGATCACGAACACATGAAGGGCATCGTGGTGCAGGTGGGTGTGATGTTACTGACATGATGTCACTGATGTCATGTAATGTCACTAATGTCATGTGGTGCTGTCACAGGAAACAATAGAAGACATTGACAAGAACGGAGACGGTTTCATCGATCTGCAGGAGTACATCGGTAAGAAGAACTAACATTTACTCTTTTATCATCTTGTTCATAAATCAGTTTTAAAACGGTGAGTCTGTCACAGACGGACGTTACAGATGTTACAGACAGATGTTACTCTGATCAGTATTTATTGTTCTGAGTATTTGTACTGAGCTCTGAGTATTTGTACTTGTGCTGAGTATTTCCAGGTGTGTAACAGGTGAGACTACACAGGTTAAATAATGAGTTGTTTGTCTGGTCTGCAGGTGACATGTTTACCTCAGAGGACAATGAAGAAGAACCAGAGTGGGTGGCAGCAGAACGTCAGCAGTTTTCTGAGTTCAGAGACAAAAACAATGACGGGAAAATGGACAAAGAAGAAACTATGGACTGGATTCTGCCAGCAGATTACAACCACGCTGAAGCCGAAGCTAAACACCTGCTGCACGAGTCCGATGCCAACAAGGTCAAACGCTCACTTTGATCCCACTGCTTCATATTTACCTGTTTAACACCTGATCACCTGTTTAACATCGATTTAACACCTGTTTAACGTCTTTTTTTGAAATTGTATTTTGCCTTTCAGGATGGAAAACTCGCCAAAAAGGAAATCCTCGACAAATACGACGTGTTTGTCGGAAGTCAGGTGACGGACTTCGGCGAGGCACTACTACGACACGACGAGTTCTAGAGACGGAGCAGATTTGCAGACAGAAAACATGATTTTAATTTATTTTGTAAAACTTTTGAAGAACTTTGTGTGTTTACATTTGGACGTCTGGTTTGAGGCGTTTGTTACGTTTTTCTATTTCACTTTTTCCAACCTTTGTGTCATTGGTTTCTGCCCCTCGCTCTGTTCGATTACACAAACACTGTTTTAATTTCTCTTATTATTGTGGTGAGTTCACTGACCTTTCCTCTCTTTGGTGCCTCAGAGATTTTATCTGTAAACTTTATTTTGAGTGATTGATTTGACTGATTACAACACTGACATGTTTTGTGAAAAGACGGAACTTTAAAACAGTTTAGGACTTTTATTTAAACAGAGAATAAAATTAAGTTCAATTGTAACTCCAAATTTGATATCTGTCAAACTTATTCACTCCAGTTTGTGTTGAATTTGCACACAGACAGAAAGTCATTGATCCATGTTTTGGACTTCATGCTGTACTTTGACAGCCTGTTTATCAATAAAAACATTTTAAAAGCCGTTTGTTGTTGTATTTGCTTTGAGTGAACCGAGAGAGCAGAATTATTACACATAAGTAGTCTGAAGTAACTGAGGACAAACAAGCCCTTTATCATATTTTATTAGATTTTTTGTTCTAAACACAGACATTCTACAGTAATAAATATCAGTTTGATGTATTTACAAATTGATCATCAGTGTATTAACACATGAAGAAGATTACCCTCCAAAATCTGTAAAAGTCTGTATGTTTATTAAGAGGCTACGGACACAGAAGACGTCTCTGTCTTTGAAGACACTTCAGATGATTCATCCATTTTCTTTCCAAAGACCGTCTCCATGATGCAGGCATTAAACTGGAGAGGAAAACAAGAATCAATAATTCAGTCAATTAAATAATAAATTATATTATTATCACCTGTAATTAATCAGGTCTGACCTGAAAACAGCAGGAGAAACAATCACACACATCTGTAACATATTCAAAGTTTTATTTGATCCAAAAAGTTGTTCAAGTGTTAAAATCTTGTGATTCATTTCATTTAGAAGATGTGAAGTATCTGAAGACAGTCGGTGAGGTTCAGTGTTCACCGGAGAGCTAAACGCACCTGTGAGCACCTGAGAGCTGAACGCACCTGAGAGCTGAACGCACCTGTGAGCACCTGAAAGCTGAACGCACCTGAGAGCTGAGCTGTGTATAAAATATAGTGAGGCAGCTTCTGTAGGAGGACTTAATGAATTAAACTGTATCTGGTTACTGTTTGATGAGGACGAGTTGTTTGGAGGCAGAATGAGAATAAAGTTTATCTCTGTGATCAAACACAAACAATGATTGACTGTGAAATCATTTTCATTAAAACACAAAATTTAATATAAGAAACAGTTTCTTATATTGAGAAAACAAATATCCACTTTCTTCCATAATAGATAATATTTTTATAGCTTAAATGCTGGTCACACACATCACGTATCATCCTTCAAAGTTACTGTGTATATGAGCCCTACACTCTGTATGTAAACATGTACACATACTGTACATAATCATCCACTTTGTTTACAACTTAGAGTTTTTATTCATGTTGTTGGTTGCTGGTTCTTCTTATACATCTTAATACAAACACCTATTTACCATCCTGACTGTCGTCTCCTCGTCAGCTTCATGTGATCCGTATTAAGAGCACTGAAAAATATTCCATGTGTGAATTCACAGCTCTTCTTTTGAACGGTGTAAGGACCAATCATCAGGGAGCTGTGAACTGAATTATGGGTAATTGAGGATGAAACAGTTTTTTATGAGTCAGTCGAGCCTGATACTCTGCAGAGACGACTGAAGAACGTGAAAGGATCATCTGTGATATGTTGAGTTTGAGTAAAGGAACCATAAACACAGGATGTATGGATATAGTTAGTTCTATAACCTCTGACCTCGGACCCTAGACTATAACCTCTGAGCTCTGACCCTAGACTGTAACCTGTGACCCTAGACTGTAACCTCTGACCTCTGACACTAGACTGTAACCTCTGACCCTAGACTGTAACCTCTGACCTCTGACCCTGTAAATATAAACGGACCGAACACTGAACCTGGTGGAGCTCCTTTGGTTCTGAGTTGACGTAGTCGGTGAAATTGTACTCTATTCTTTGTCACAGATGTTTATTTTTGTCTTATAAACATTTTTAGGTTCCAGCTGTCGCCATCTTTGTTGTATACAGTTACCATGGTTACAGTGTATGGTGAGGTGACTCTGCAGTGCAAAAAAAGACTGACTCTCCTCAGTAAAACTGCTCACCTGTCTGTGATCTGCTCACCTGTCTGTGATCTGTTCACCTGTCTGTTACCTGTTTACCTGTCTGTGATCTGTTCACCTGTCTGTTACCTGTTTACCTGTCTGTGATCTGCTCACCTGTCTGTTACCTGTTCACCTGTCTGTGATCTGTTCACCTGTCTGTTACCTGTTCACCTGTCTGTGATCTGCTCACCTCTCTGTGATCTGCTCACCTGTCTGTTACCTGTTTACCTGTCTGTGATCTGCTCACTTGTCTGTGATATGCTCACCTGTTTGTTCAAGAAGACGTAGATGAGCGGGTTGTAGACACACGAGCTCTTGGAGAAAAAAGCTGGGATGGTGACAAGTCGATAATCTTTGTTTTCGTCTGACGAGTAGGCGAAGTAAAGAGCTGCGAGAGCGTACGGACCATAACAGGTGATGAAGGAGCCCACCATGACGATGATCATCCTCGACACTTCCTTCTCCGCCTTCTGGGTGGAGGCCGACTCCGTCTGCTGAGCTGCTACCTGAACACATGAAGAAGAACAAGAATGAGGACGTTAAACTTTAACTCCAGACCAGGACAGAAACCCAGACATTAAAGGTTTGAAACTCACAGCTCTCAGGGCGCCGAGCAGCTGAGAATAGGAGAAGATGATGATGCTGAGCGGAGCGATGAAGCATGTCACCATCAGGAAGTTTGTGTAGCTGCTGCAGTTAAACTCCTCGTTGTGAGTGTACCAGTCGGGTCCACAGGAGCAGCCCAAACCCTCTGGGATGTACCTGAAAAATACAGGACAGGTCCAGGTGGGCCGGGACCCCCACAGAGACAGCATGCCACTCCCCATAGATATCACACCAACACCAACCAATGAACACCAACTCTTTGTTCTTTAGATTTATACTTCACATTATCAAAGTTAGCAAATTCCTGAATGACTTTAAAAGCAGATTTATTGTACATTATTATGTATATATTTTTATATTTATGTTTCTGGACTTCACAGTCAATCTACTTGCTTCATTATTTCTCTTCTGACAATGTTTACTGTTATTCACCAAAAAGTCATTCTTTGTATGTGAAAACCTGAATCTGGTTCTGAACTGTGGTTCAGAAACAATTAACAGGTGCTGTGTTGTTTCTCTCATGTCACAGTTATGGTCAGGGATATATAGTTTAAAAACAAAGAATCCTGTAGTTACCTGATACCTGCTCTATCTCTGCCTACAGGTGTGTTACAGGCGTGTTACCTACCTGCTCCAACCAAAGAAAGGTGGGATTGCACAGCTGATGCCCATGAACCAGGTGAAGGCGACAGCTGCCAGAGCGTGGTTACTGCCGAACTTAAAGGCTCCAAACGGTTTACAGATCACCAGGTATCTCTCAAAAGACAAGACGGCCAGAGACCAGGCTGACACGAGACCTGAACAACACGCAAACAATTAATGTGTAGAAACAACATTAAACCAATCAATCAAACAAACAATTAATGTGTAGAAACAACATTATACCAATCAATCAGACAATTAATGTGTAGAAACAACATTAAACCAATCAATCAAACAATTAATGTGTAGAAACAACATTATACCAATCAATCAAACAATTAATGTGTAGAAACAACATTAAACCAATCAATCAAACAATTAATGTGTAGAAACAACATTAAACCAATCAAACAATTAATGTAAAGAAACAACATTAAACCAATCAATCAAACAATTAATGTAAAGACACAACATTAAACTAATCAATCAAACAATTAATGTGTAGGAACAACATTAAACCAATCAATCAAACAATTAATGTTAAGAAACAACATTAAACCAATCAATCAAACAATTAATGTGTAGAAACAACATTAAACCAATCAAACCATTAATGTGTAGAAACAATATTAAACCAATCAAACAAATAATGTAAAGAAACAACATTAAACCAATCAAACAAATAATGTATAGAAACATCATTAAACCAATCAACCAAACAATTAATGTATAGTAACATCATTAAATCAATCAAACAATTAATATATGGAAACAACATTAAACCAATCAAACAATTAATGTATAGAAACAACATTAAACCAATGAAACGATTAATGTATAGAAACAACATTAAACAAATCGAACAATTAATGTATAGAAACAACATTAAACAAATCAATCAAACAGTTTTACTAAAATCTTCTGCAGCTCAACAAATAAAACTCAGTTTGTCTCCCTATAGCAGACTCCACAGCTCACATGGTATGATAATGAATATAATATACTGTATGAAATAACACCTATAGTGTATGATTGTACCTGCTATGTCCCTATAATCCCACAGAAACTCACCTGTGGTAATATATAATAATTCTGTATACATGCAGATATAAGACCTTAAGCGTATGGTTTTTACCTGCTATAGATCCCATGGCGGACTCCAGGGCACACATGGTGTGACCGAAGAAGAAGTACCCCTTCATGGTGGCGGCGAACACCTGGCTGACGGAGAAGGTGACGAAGAGGAATCCTGCCAAGGAGACGTTGACAAGGATGTAGTTGAGCGGCACTCGGAGCTTCTTGTACTTGAGTGTGACGAAGAGAACGATAAAGTTTAAAGGAGTTCCTGCGAACAGCACAAAGCCCATGAAGATGGTCTGCAGGTGAAACGCCCATTGAGGGGCCAGGTAATACTGGGGCCCCTCAAAGGGACTCACTTTGGAGATGTTCTCGTACAGGTGGAAGTGTTTCCCCATTGTGACCCTGAGCTTTCTACCACAGCTGAGGACTCCAGCCTCCTTATATACAAACTCATAAACCACTTAGAGTGCAGATTTACTCTGAAGAGCTGCTTTACTTTTCCTAAAGTCACATTTTAGGATTAATGTCGTCACATTTACCTCCTGTCTGACGTTTTCAGCACGACTCTTTAATCTGCTTACAGACCTTTTCACAGTCAGAACAGGTTCATATCAACCACCTCGTGTAACATTTTTAAATTGTTTAAATATTGAAAAACTGACCGATTACATTTAAGAAAATCTAACTAATTTTGGGTTAGGGTTAGGGTGAAACTGTGAAACTGAGAAAGTAAAAAAATGAAAACCTTATACGTAAAGATTTTCACCCAACATAAACTGATATAACAGCTGTCATGGCTTTGACAGAACAACATGAAGACAAACAACAAACAAACTGTAATAAACATCATGATGGTGGAAAATATGAAATGACGTTAAATTTGAGAAAAATTATCTTCATCTTTCTCTTTATTTCCATCACTCAAGATAAATAAACACCTTTTTGGAAAGAAGTTTACTGTATTTTCCTTTTGTGTGTCGTTACAGATGGAAAAGTTCATTTTAGAAAAAGACTTCATGAAGTTTAGTAAGTTCCACAATCATTTGTGGTTATTGTTTTATATATATATAAACAATATATGTATTGTTTATATATATAAACAATATCTATGGTTTATATATATAAACCATATATATAATAGATATCCTATATATTTCAAATAAAGTTGAAAATAAAATCCTCTGAAAGTTAATCTATATGTTCAATTTGAGAAATGTGTTCTTTTGTGACATATAGGGTTAAAATCACTCAGTAATTTGTAATCTATTCACTTAACATCTTCAGACTGATCGAGCTGTCAGTGAATTATCGTATATCTTTATATTACATAAACCCTTTAATCCTCGAACAGACACGAATCACCCTGCAGCTCGTTAAATACTTTACCTTTAAACAACTCAATGTAAACATTTAATTAAGCCATTTACTAAACAATTAAACAATCATTTACTCCTTAATTACACATTTGAAACCCAACAGACCCACAGAGAAGCAGATTAATCAATCCACATCAATATTTATATTCATATTCTGATCAACTCAAAGAGGAATAATCAAAGCATTCATCTCAGAGGGATTTATAATGTGTACAGCAGACGGCTCATAGAGACTCACACAACACAGACTATGAAGATAAATGTACTAATATTAGTATTCTAAAACATTTCAAATGACATATAACTCATGCTTATTTTAATTCTATTGGATTGAACCTTTATTCAAGAGGTCAAGCTTTTAGTTCTTTGCCTGCAGCAACATGAACAATAATGAAGGTCGAGGGTGGAGAGCAGCAGGTGGTCTGCAGATATCAAATCCAATAAGAACCTTTGAGTTTTCAGCTCGTCTGACTTCTAATCCGGATGTTTCAGATTTACCTGAGCAGGTCGTCCTCCTCAATCCTCCAAATCCTCAAAACATTGTTGTCACAAAATCAGATTAAAGACAAAAAGACTTCACAACTCCCACTAAACTGGTCTAAACTGGTCTGAAATGACCAAGGGTTAATCTGAAGATCAGGATAAAGACTTAAATCTCCCTGTTGTTAAAAACCCTCAACTCCTCCATCACTCCGTCACTTCACCACTGCAGCTCCAGAGGACAGAAGCTGAAGGACTACATATGTAAAGGTGAGTTCTTCATTTATTTCCAGTCATCATGTTCATCGAACTTCATTAATTTTTCTCTTGTTAAAATTTTTCTACTGACATCAAATCTGAGCCACTTTAACCTCTTTGAACTCTTTGTCCCTCTGATTGATGAGAAGACAGGGATGGTGTTTGAAAGCAGCTAATAATTAATCCAGACAAAAATTATTGATCTTCAGAGCTGGGGCTGTATCATAACCAGGCTGTGTGTGTGATGAAGCATGGGTATGATACGACCTCAGTTTGGAGGTGATTAACTGCCGCTGCAAATCCACCAGACCTGAACCCAACTGACAAGCACTCACCTGATCTAAGCTCCACAAACTGAACTCTACAAACTGAGCTCTACAAACTGAACTCTACAAACTAAACTCTACAAACTGAACTCTACAAACTAAACTCTACACACTGAGCTCTACAATCTGAACTCTACAAACTGAACTCTACAAACTGAGCTCTACAAACTGACCTCTACAAACTGACCTCTACAAACTGACCTCTACAAACTGAGCTCTACAATCTGAACTCTACAAACTGAACTCTACAAACTGAGCTCTACAAACTGAGCTCTACACACTGAGCTCTACAAACTGAGCCCTACAAACAGCTCTACAAACTGACCTCTACACACTGAGCTCTACAAACTGAGCTCTACACACTGAGCCCTACAAACAGCTCTACAAACTGAGCTCAACTGAACTCTACAAACTGAGCTCTACACACTTTGTTTTACATTTGATATGGCTGTAAAACACTGACAGGTTTTTATTGTTGTATGATGAACATTAAAGTGTTATGACTCTGATTGATATTGATCTGTTTGTCCTCTTCACTGTAGTTTTAGATTTCAGTCAGATATCCCTCCAGTAAAAATATTCTGCCAAGTCCCTTTTGTGTGGCCCACTTTTAAAATCACTTTAAAATCCAATATAAAATGAGACATTTCCAATGAAATCAAATCAATCAATCAATGTTGATGTAATGTAATGTAGCGCAAAGTGCTTTACAGAATTAAAACAGCAACACTTACAACAACAACCCCCCCACACACACATACACCCACACACACCCACACACGCATATACACACACTTACACACACGTATCCAGCTACTTAAAACACAATAAGTAGGAAAAAAAAATGAGTAAAATAAATAGTAATAAATAAAACAGGGCATTAACAACAGGTATTGCGGAACTGAGGAAATGCTATCGTTGATGTATTTCACTGAGGAGACACTAGAGGCAGTAAAATAAAGATACAATAATAAAACTCTAAAACTAGGAATGATAAAATACTAAAGGAGGTTAAAAGTCTAAAACTGCTTTTTAATTGATAAAATAAGTAAATAAATAATAAATAAAGTAAAACAAGATAAAACAAAATAATTAAAATAAATAAATGACTAGTAAGTGAATAGATAAATAGAATAAAGCCATGTTTAAGCAGGATAAAAAACAATAAATAAATAAATAGAATTCAGCTAAAAGCCAGCCTAAAAAGGAAGGTCTTAAGGTTGCTCTTAAAAGTATCAACATTCTCCAGTGCCCTCAGGTCGTCTGGGAGGCTGTTCCACCAACGTGGACCGTGGTACTGAAAGGTGGCCTCACTTCCCACTTTTGGAATAGTTCAAAGGCCGTGACCAGAGGAACTGAGGGTTCTGGAGGGTTCATACAATAAAAGCAAATCTGATAAATAAGTTGGGCCAAGGCCATTAAGAGCTTTAAAAACTAATAAATGATCTTAAAAATCAATCCTGAAGCAGACAGGTAGCCAGTGCAGAGACTTTAAAATTGGTGTGATGTGTGCTCTCTTTCTGGTCTTAGTCAACAGCCGTGCTGCAGAGTTTTGGAGAAGTTGTAATTGAGCTATGTTCTTTTTTGGGAGACCAGAAAGTAGAGCGTTGCAATAATCAGTGCGGCAGGTGATAAAAGCATTCATTAGTGTCTCTGTACTGGCTTTGGAAAGAGACACAGCACACACTGGTGGATCAATAAGAAACTGTGCATTTTAACAATAATCTGTTAAAATGCATAGGAGTACATTCACACTCCTAATGATTGAAAATTGAGATCTTTTGTATTTTCTTTACTACTATTTTTACAAAGAAAGTTCCAGACTTAAATCGCGTTTAATCATTCCTGTCTGTCATAAACCAGGTCAGCTATAATTAAAAGATATTTTGAATGAAATTCTGCCTATCTGTCCAGAAACAGTTAAATTTACAGATTATTCAATGGAGTTCTGTGTGACGTCCTACCATCATGACAGAGCGGAACTAATGCTCCTGCCGGTGTTTCCTGCCGTGAGAAGATCGTGGTTGCACGCGGGAAGCCTGTGCGAGATGGCGGTCGACACACAGACCGTGTAGGACTCTTTTAGATCGGTTCTGCTGGTGAACTTTCTGCCTTATCGTGTTCGTGCTTCTGACCCGAGCTATGGAGGGAGGCAAACCGAACCTAGCCCTGGTCTACCAGGCGGTCCAGGCCCTGTACCACGACCCGGACCCGGCCGGGAAGGAGCGAGCCTCGGTGTGGCTCGGAGAGCTCCAGAGATCGGTAAGAAAATGGGAGAGGCCGGGAGACCGGAGCGGGGAACCGGTGGTGTGAAGGACTGAGGGCTCTGAGGTGGTGTTCATGTGGTCTGTCTGGACCGGGTCTAGACATTTTACCTGTTTGAAAATGGACAGGTGAACTCAACTGCGCAGTCTCAGAGGAGCTGCCGTTAGCATCACAGCTAAGCTAAGCTAGCTAAATGAATGGATCAAAACACAAAGTGTTAGCTGTATGTGGAGCTTCATGAGCTGTCTGCGCCCCGTTCATGACTCCAACTCTACCACGGTGACGTTAATTAAAAGACGTTTCCGTGTTTATTAAATGTTCTGCTGGTAGACGGAGCTTCTGTGCTTTAGTCTCTGAGGATTTCAGCAGGCCCGATCTGCTGCACACAGCTAGCTCTGTTAGCATGGTAGCATGGCTAATGTTACTGCTGCAGTAAAGTTTAGTCTCTGACTTCATGTCAAACAGTTAAAGTTAGTAACTGCTGAGTCATGTCTGTCTCTGGCCAACGGGCACGGCGGCCTTACACCAAACTCTGTTCAAGAATGTGACATTTTTACCTGCAGGGGAACTTTCCACCGGTACAAATGATCAGAGTCTGATTCCCTGCACACTGTCAGGTTGATCTGTCGATGATGAAGTGCAGCGTTATGTTGGTGGATGAAGAATTATTTTCAGATGTTAGTGCTGACGGTACTTTGTATTTAGAAGTGAATCGAACTGGACTGAGCCTGTTTACATCAGGGCGTGGCTCAGTCCGAGACCAGGACTGATGATCAGGTTTCTGTTCAGAGGGTTCATGAATCCTCACACGTAGTGTGACTGAAGGAGCTGCTGACATGCTCAGTTATCAGCGTCAGTCTGAGCCTGAGTCCTGAGCCTCTGTCTCTAAACCGTCACAGACTGTGTTGTACCTGCACAGGTGTCTGTCCTCAGTCAGGTGTCTGTCCTCACTCAGGTAATCTTGGTCAGGGCTGTGACAGTATGGACTTCTGTTTGTAACCTCAGTAAAAAGGTGATGTAACATTCAAAACATGTAAATGACTAAACAAATGAAACAAGAGGGATGACAGTAACTGTTGCCGTTGGTAACCAGTTCTTTAGGTCCCATGAGTGGAGTCACTGTATAAGATAATAAACAGAACAAACAGCAGAAGGAGCTCCTCTTTCACCCTCTGTCATGTGGAAACATCAGATTTCCTCACAGGAAGTTAAAGTCGCAGCGTCCTGATCAGAGTTCAGTTTTAAGATAATAGCGAGCGTCTCATCTCTCCTGCTGACAGCCGGTCAGGCCAGGAGCCAATCAGAGAGGACGTTGTTCTGCCGTCTGGTGGTTCAACCGACTTCATCAGAGCAGAGAGGGCTCACACTGACCTCTTCATCAGCCTCCTCCTCCTCATCAAAGTCACTTTTATGGTTTGAGCTCATTTTTAGATTAGTTGTACATAAAGTTTACAGTGTGTCGTGTCGTTGCCCCCGGTAACGCTCTGTGAAAAACAAAATTATTCGACTGATGAGTTGAATCAAATCACTTTGTATAATAAATCCAACACTGAATGTTTCAGTGTTAACAGTATTGAAACTGTTGGTATTATTTGCTCAAATCAGTGATGCCAAAACAGATATAAATTGCAGATGTTGCAAATAAACGCTGATTTATGAGTTGAATGAATGAGTTATGAATAAATGTTTTAATAAAATGTAAGCTGATTTAAATTTGAATAATTTTATGTTAATGAAGCCACGCCTCACTTTTAATTATTAAAGGGATATCAGATTATAACGAGGACGGCAGCAGTCCTCTGGTTACTGTCAGAGGAAAGTTTATAATGACTCGTCAAAATGTGTGACATCAGCCTGAGGTTCACTGTGAGCTGCTCAGGTGTAAACAGGTGTAATGACATCACTTCCTGTCTTTCCCTCAGATGTATGCGTGGGAGATCTCCGACCAGCTGCTGCAGCTCAAACAGGATGTGGAGTCGTGTTATTTTGCTGCTCAGACGATGAAGATGAAGATCCAAACGTCGTTCTACGAGCTTCCCCCTGAGACCCACAATGCACTGCGCGACTCACTGCTGACCCACATCCAGAACCTCAAAGATCTGTCCCCCATCATCGTCACACAGGTAACTGAGCACCTGTTCCTCTGCAGGGAACACAATGTTCTTTCATTAGCAGAGTCAGTGACAAACCTTTAAATAGCTCCACAACCTGAACCTATAAGAACGTTGTGTCTTTGGTGTGAGGTTCCTCCACCGTGACAGAACCATGTCGAGAAAAATGTGACAGCAGGATGTTTATGTTAAGTTTAAATCAGGTTCATTAAAAATCCAGGGGGTTCACTCCAGAGCCAACTCTTCGTATCCTGACCTAAAACCAAAACCCAATCAGAGATAACCAGTGTCACTACGGTGGTTAATTATCAACGTTATTTGTGAACTCGGGTGTCTTCATCAGACTCTTGGACCGTCAGCAGTCTGTTCAGCTCCTGTGTAACGAGGCAGCAAACATTTTATTCTGAGCAGTCATGTTTGACAAAAAATCTCAATAACACCTCATAAGTGGAAATATCACTATGTTTAAAATAGATTTTATTATGGCGCATCATTTCAAAATATCAAGCCACAAGATTATTACAATGCTTCTTTTTATATAAACAAAATATCAAAAAGGACATGAACAAAAAATAAAAATAAATAAATAAAAGGAAAGATTCAACTTGTCCTGCAAGATAAGATACCAAAGGTTGCCGAGTTTTGTCCTTACTAAAGAACCGGATCCTCTCAAGGTGGAGTGTATCCATCAGCTCCGTGAGCAATAACGTCAGTGTTGGGACATCTTTCTTTTTCAAAAATAAGAGGATAAGCTTTTTTGCAGTGACAAGTCCATACCACGCCGTTCTGCCACTGTCAGCTTCTGTAGATGTCCCCAAAATGAAATATCACAATATTTTTTAAAGATAATTTATATCTGACTTTATCTTATATTTGAATCCATATTGCAGCTCTCTGTCAGGCTTCAAATCGTCAATCAACTGAATAGAAGCAGCAGAAAGTATTTTTAAATTTGTAGGACACATTTGTTGCTTCAGTTGCTGGTTTTTAACTAAAGAGTGGAGGAAATCAAACTGTTTATCATAACTGATTATAATAATAACAGCAGTGTCAAAACAAAAAGGAAGTTTTCTGAGAATGTCTTTATAAGTCATTACGGTACATCAGGTTTATTAAACTTGAATTACTTGAATTAAAAGTTACTAAAGTTTATTTCAGGTTCATTAAAGTTTATGTTGAGGTTGGTTGTTGTGACTCAGTAAATCTTCCAAAGACATGAATGTAAACAGACACTTAAATATATGTTTTATTTGTATTAATGCATTAAATCAAACTTGTTGTTTTTCTGACGTGTGTGAACTTTGTTCATCTTGTTTTTATTGATTCTTTGCTGATTTGTTTGTCGTCTCTTTTGTGTCTCAGCTCGCTTTAGCCATCGCAGATCTCGCTCTTCAGATGGCCTCGTGGAAAGGATGTGTTCACACTCTCATAGAAAAGTAAGAATTCAGAGAATCACTGAACCAGTGACAAACGGGTGTATATGAGAGTGAAACTGAGTTTCTGAATGTAAAAACAGTGAGTGATCTTTTCTGAAGTCATATTCTCTGACATGTGACTCACCTGTCTATGTCTCCGCCTCCTCTCAGGTACAACAATGACATCAGCTCGATGCCCTTCCTCATAGAGATTCTCACTGTGCTGCCAGAGGAAGTTCACAGTCGATCTCTACGAATTGGAGCCAATCGGAGGACAGAAATCATCGAGGATCTGGCTTACTACTCCAGCACTGTCGTCACGCTGCTGGTCAGGAACATTTCTTGCCTGTTATCTGTCTGTTTTAATCTCTGTCAGCTTTATAATATATATGTTATTCTTTAGTTTGATGCCATCATCTGTTCATATTTTTATTTTAGACGACATGTGTGGAGAAGACGGGGAACGATGAGAAGATGTTCATCAAGGTGTTTCGCTGTTTGGGTAGCTGGTTCAACCTGGGAGTCCTGGACAGTAACTTCATGGCCAGTAACCAGCTGCTAATGGTCCTCTTCCAAGTCCTGGTGAGATTATCGACGACAGCATTACAGAGACGTTTGCCTCCTGTTTACTGACAGGACAGGAAGTGTGAAACTCCATGAGATATTTAACACATGCTGATGTTTAATGATGTTCTCCGTCATGTTCTTCTGTCTCTGCAGCAGAGGGATGAAACCTCCACCAACCTCCACGAGGCTGCGTCAGATTGCGTCTGCTCGGCTCTCTACGCTATAGAAAACGTGGACACCAACATGGCGTTAGCCCTGCAGCTCTTCCAGGGCGTCCTAACGCTGGAGACGGCCTATCACATGGCCGTGGCCCGAGAAGACCTGGACAAGTGAGGGCACACAGGGAACTGGTTCTGATTGTGTTGTTCAATGTTTGCAGACGCATTTATGTTTGACTTTTGTCCACAGAGTGCTGAACTACTGCAGGATCTTTACAGAACTCTGCGAGACATTTTTAGAAACAACAGTCAGGAGTCCAGGGCAGGGAATGGGAGACCTGAGGACACTGGAGCTGCTGCTGATCTGTGCAGGACACCCTCAGTATGAGGTACCAAAACAACCACGACACCAGCAGTAACAAAAAGCCACAACACCCACAGCACCAACATAACCACAGCACCAAAGTAACAGATTATAATCCTGGTCTTTGTGTCCTGGTCTTTGTTCTGAACCAGGTCGTGGAGATTTCTTTTAACTTCTGGTACCGTCTTGGAGAACATCTGTATAAAATCAATGATGCCGCTCTTCACACCATCTTTAGACCGTACATCCAGAGACTCCTGCACTGTTTGGCCCGACACTGTCAACTTGATCCAGACCACGTAAGTCACCTGTCCAACAGAACCACCTCTATCTGATGAAATCCTCAACTTGAACTTTATTAGTCAGTCAGACATCAGGTACAGTGATCTGCCTGTTACAAATAAAGTTGTATGTTTGTTTTATTTATTATTAAACTGACTCCTATAAGTGATCGATGTTACTGTGAGGATGATACTTCATGAATCTTGACCTTCAGCTTTTTTTTTTCCTTTTTTTCAAATTATTTTTTTGGCCTCTGTATGGCTTTATTGATGGGACAGCTTCAGAGAGGTGACAGGAAACAGGATGGGGGGGTGACACGCAGCAAAGGGCTCAGGTCGGACTCGAACCCTGGGCCGCTGCAGCGAGGACAAAGCCTCTGCACATCGGACGCCTGCTCCACCAGCTGAGCTAATAGACGTCCCCTGACCTTCAGTTTTAACTTGTTTTCACTCAACAGGAGGGAATCCCCGAGGACACCGATGACTTTGGAGAGTTCAGGATGAGAGTCTCCGACCTCGTTAAAGACGTCATTTTTCTTGTTGGATCCATGGAGTGTTTTTCTCAGGTACCTTCAGTTTCAATCCACTGAACAACATAAGACTCATTTGTTTGATCATGTTAATGGGTTCTGTTCTTAAATGTTCTCCTTTGTTGTCAGATGTATTCAACCTTTACTAATCATCTGTTTGTTCACAGTTATATTCTACGTTAAAAGAAGGGAACCCTTCCTGGGAGGTGACGGAGGCAGTCCTCTTCATCATGGCTGCGATTGCAAAAAGTGTTGACCCGTGAGTGTCTGAGTCACTTTAATAATGTAATATTTAAGGTTATAGTTCTTCCTCCCACTCAGTTTGTGTTTGTCTTTCAGAGAGAACAACCCGACGCTGTCGGAGGTGTTGCAGCAGGTGGTTCTACTTCCAGAAAGCGTCCACATGGCGGTTCGATATACGAGCATCGAGCTGGTCGGAGAGATGAGCGAGGTCGTGGACAGAAACCCCAGATTCCTCGGTACTGTTAATGAGTCCAATTAAAACCTGCAGCTGTGTGTTGTGTGGTTCACACTGATGGTTTCGTGGTCTGATCCTAGAAAAAATCATCAGATTCAGAAGTTTGGTTTTCCTTCCAGGTTTTACAATGAGAGAGACATGTTTCTGCTCCTGATTCTTTTTGAACAGGATTTCTCCTGTGTTTCCTCTTCCTGTCACACCTGGTGTTGATCTACCTGTCTGTATTTCTTTTTGCTGTCAGACCCGGTGTTGAACTACCTGATGAAAGGTCTCCGAGAGAAACCTCTGGCGTCGGCCGCAGCGAAGGCAATCCACAACATCTGTTCAGTGTGCAGAGATCACATGGCTCAACACTTCCAGGGTCTGTTAGACATCGCTCGCTCGCTCGACTCCTTCGCCCTGTCCACTGAGGCTGCTGTAGGACTGCTTAAAGGTATGTTACTACACCTGTAGTACACCTGTGGTGATGTCATCAGGTCAGTGCAACCTGCAGGCAGCATAGAGGAGAGAGTCAGCCATGAATCAGCAGATGACGTTCATGTTGACTCGTCTTACTCTTCACCTTTTGGTTTAATCTTATTTAATATTTATCTGGTGGGTCTGCTTTTCAGTTTTTTTGAAGTCTTTACACTTTTAATTTGATCCATCCGACTCTTCACCTGTCTCACTGTTGGTTCTGACGTCTTGTCACTGAACAAACAGACATAATGCTGTAACTGTAGTCATGACTTAATTGGGGTTCACCTGTGCAGGTACAGCTCTGGTCCTGGCTCGTCTTCCTCTGGAGAAGATAGCAGAGTGTCTCAGTGACCTGTGTGCTGTTCAGGTGATGGCTCTGAAGAAGGTCAGTGTGTGTTTTAATTTGAATCAGTTTTAGAAACGTAAATACATACAATATTTAAACTAAAAGCAAAGTTCATGTTTATTCTTTCAGCTGCTGGCTGAAGAATCTCCAAATGGTAAATCAGCTGATCCCACAGTCTGGCTCGACAGACTGGCTGTTATCTTCAGGTGAGTTAACCTGTTGTTGTTTTACCTGTTGTCAAATATTATTCAAACTTTATTCAAATCATCAGACAGTGAACACGATCATAACGTTTGTTTTTCCTGCAGACACACAAACCCCATCGTAGAGAACGGACAGACTCACCCATGTCAGAAAGTCATCCAGGAGGTAAAACACCTGAGCTCACCTGAACTCACCTGAGCTTTTCCTGGAACAGTCATTTGAATATTTGCACATAAAATCTCTTTTAATGATTAACCTCATAATGTGACCTACCTGTGTCATGTGACTCACCTGTAGATCTGGCCAGTGCTGTCAGAGACTCTAAACACTCATCAGGCTGATAATAGAATCGTGGAGCGATGCTGTCGCTGTCTCAGGTTTGCTGTACGATGTGTCGGGAAAGGCTCCGCCTCCCTTCTGCAGCCACTTGTCACTCAGGTGAGACACTTGTAGACTTTTATGTCTGATTGTTACACCTGGACTGAAACACCTTCTTACATGTGCTGTTAACCTTCAGTGTGTTTATGAGGTTTGTTTTTATTGAGCCAGTATCAATAGTTTATTTGGCTGATGTGTAATCAATAGGACTGAGGGTTAATTAGATTGATGATCAATCAGTGATGTTAAAGTCTTATTGATCAGTCACATCTTCTGTTAGTTCAGGTGATAAAAACACAAAAGTAAATTGTACATGTAGCATTTAATACCTGTTTGTTTGTTTGTTTGTTTGTTGGTTGGTTGTCATCAGATGGTGAGTGTGTACCAGGTGTATCCACACTCCTGCTTCCTGTACCTGGGCAGCATCCTGGTGGACGAGTACGGCATGGAGGAGGGCTGCAGACAGGGACTGCTCGACATGTTGCAGGTAAACATTCCACCTGCCCTCCAGGTAAATTGTCACCTGTAGACCTGGGCAGTGTTTCCGCCACATAGACTTTACCTGGCTCAGCTGCGCAGGTGTATGAACGGCCGCCAAAGTATATTCAGCGACCATTTTAGTATTTTAATTCTAAATTGTTATCTGTCCGAGAGAACTAGGTGTCTGTCTCTGTGTGTCTGTCTCTGTCTGTCTCTGTCTCTGTCTGTCTCTGTGCTCTGTCTCTCTCTCTCTGCGTCTGTCTCTGTCTGTCTTTCTCTCTGCGTCTCTCTCTGTGTCTCTCTCTGTGTCTGTCTCTGTCCCTCTCTCTCTGTCTCTGTGTCTGTGCTCTCTGGATTTAAATCCCTCCTGTGAACACACTGATGTGATGTGTCCTCTCCTGTCTAAAGTTGACCTTCTTGGCCTGCTGTTTTGTAAAAGCTTGTAAGTTCACCTGGTTGTTGTGATGTCATTCAGCACCACGCTGGTTTCCATAGTTTTGATAGGCTGCTTAATTAACGACAAGCTTCCTCCACATGTGGCTCACCTGCTGATGTGAAAACAGAACTGTAGCTGAAAAAATCCACAACGAGATGTGTGTTTCTGGTGACTGTATAAAACTTAGTGCTGATGAAGAAAGTCAAATTAGGGCTGCCACTAACGACTAGTCGACTAGTCGTTATAGTAGTCGATGACTAGTCGACTATCAAAGTAGTCAGATTATGAATTGCACAAAAAACAATGGCTCTTATTTAGTTGGGGAAAGTGAGATGTCTCACTCTGAGCCATTTCAATTGGCTATGGTGAAACTCTGTTTAGCGTGGCATTGCATGCCGTGGGATACACACACGATGACGTCACTAACGACTAGTCGACGACTAAATTAGTCATTGACTAATTTAGTAGTCGACTATTTGTCGCACCCCTATATTTCATTAAAGGTTTAATGAACTATCATCTTAATTGTCTTCATTTTTAGTAAGTAACACTTCAAGCTGAAAGCTAATGATTGTTATATAAGAGCAGCTGCATGCTGGTGCGATAAACTGTATGTTATACATTCAATTTACGTATGATCCGATTAGTCGACTAATCGAAAAAAATAGTCGGTGATTAGTCGACTATCAAAATAATCGTTTGTGGCAGCCCTAACTGAGACGCACACAAACAGGATGTCACAGACGTATGAGGCAACAACCTCCAGTTCAAACTGTCCTCTGTCTAAAACTAATAGATTATATTCTTTAAAATATTTTAAATTGTTACCCTGTCATTCTGGGGGAACTCTGCAAACTCACCTGTCCACCACGTACACACGTCCACACACCTGTCTCTGACATGATGATGATGATGATGATGACGATGATGATGATGATGATGATCTCCCTCCTTCAGGCTCTGTGTATGCCGACCTTCCAGCTGTTGGAGCAGCAGAACGGTCTGAGGAATCATCCGGACACCGTGGACGACCTGTTCAGACTGGCCACCAGGTGATCTGCAGGTTCACCTGAGCAGATGAGATGTATCTGTTGCCGTTTAATTTCCTCTGACGTCTACCTGTCTCACATGTCTGTCCAGGTTTGTCCAGAGGAGTCCTGTCACTTTACTCAGCAGCAGCATCATCGTTCACATCATCCAGTGTGCCATCGCTGCCACCTCATTGGACCATCGAGACGCCAACTGCAGCGTCATGAAGTTTGTCCGAGACCTGATCCACACCGGAGTCGCCAATGACGTGAGTCAACGAAGATCAAAAGATTCAAACTGTCCTCTGTCTCTGTGACAGGAACATGACGAACATGTCTGTCCTCTGTCTCTGCAGCACGAGGAAGACTTTGAGGTGAGGAAGCAGCTGATTGGTCAAGCCATGGAGCAGCATGGTCAGCAGCTCGTCACTCAGCTGATGCACTCGTGTTGTTTCTGTCTGCCGCCGTACACGTTGCCCGATGTCGCCGAGGTTCTGTGGGAGGTCATGGTGTTTGATAGACCGGTGAGTATAAACTATAACACCTGTACAGGTGTGTCACCAGGTGTTACTCAGATGTTTAAACTCTCTTTTTTATTTCAGACATTCTGTCGCTGGTTAGAAAACGCTCTGAAAGGTTTACCGAAGGAGACATCAGGAGGAGCTGTGACGGTCACTCACAAACAGCTGACTGACTTCCACAAACAAGTCACCAGGTGAGATCAGGTGACACCTGCAACAACAGAAATGGGCCACATAAGCAACCAGAAACTGACCTTCTCTTTGGCCAAACCAAACGTTATTTTCTCCTCCCTCATTTATCTGTGTTTAACCTGCTCTCTGCAGGTGGCCCAGAAGTCATGTGCGACAGGTGTGAAAGGTTCTGTGAAACATCCGGTTGACTTCACATCTTAAATGTCAACACAAAATAAAAACCTTTCAGCTCAGACTCAGTTTAAATGTCAAAGACTGTGTCAATCTGCATTTTGCCTCTTGTATTGATAGCACCGAAGTTTTACCCCCAATTTAATCATCAAATTGATTAATTGTCGAAGGTTTCTGCTTTGTACCGACTGTAATAAAGGAAAGTGAAGTCATGAGGAAAGGCTGGAAGCATTTTAGAATAAGATCAATGAAAAGCTTGAGTGATGACTCACCAGAAGCATTTAGATCTGTGAGGCATTCAGGGACATTTAGAGCCAACGGTAAGACGTTCAGGGACATGCTGAACATGATGGGACGTGTAGGTCTTATCATCGGCCCGAGGCGACTGACAGGTTTCTGTTGAGACTCGTCGACCTAACGTGGAACGCAGAAAAACTGGAGTCTTCACGGTGAGTTCAGGCTTGTCCAGGAATCAGACAACATCTGAGCTTTGAGGAACTCGCCTAAACAGACTAAACTACAGCAGAGTGAATGTTTTACTATTCTATATAATCTGACAGCTTGGTAGGAAAAATAGTCCTGAAATTAAACAGTTTTACTGGGAAAAGAAAATCATAGAGGAGAACCAAACCAAAAAACAAATGTCACAGAACTGAACAGTAAATGCCACAGAGACGACTATCTGTAACCATGGTAACTTCTGGTGTGTGTTAATGTTTGTTTCCTCTCCTCGTTAGTGCTGAGGAGTGTAAACAGGTGTGCTGGGCCATCAGAGAGTTCACCAGACTGTTCCGATAGCTGCAACCTTCACACAACACCAGGTAACTCTTCACACACCACCAGGTAACTCTTCACACACCACCAGGCAGCTATTCACACAACACCAGGCACTATTCACACAACAACAGGTAACTGTTCGCGTTGTGAATAAGATGCCTGACAAATGTCCGTCGGTGAGACATTGTGTCCCTAATAATCCCACACTGGAAATGTTAAAATGTTACAATGCTGTTTATTTTTTCAGTCAGTGATGATGTCAGTGCTCAGAGTCTGAGATGTAAAACCAATGACGGCAGTCGATGAATGTCAAGGCTAAATAATTTTTCTTTCTTCAGGTTAAATCTTTTGTTGACCAACATTCAGAGGTGACGGCAAAAAGCTGCGACTGCAGACGAGGATCCAAAGGGACGAGATGAAGATGATGAAGATGGAGGAGGGACTTTGAATGTGAAACAGGACGAATCACTCTGAAGGACTGACTGAGTGAAGACTGACTGGACAGAGTCCTCTACCCCGACCCCCAACCTCACCTGACCTCACCTGCAGCAGGTGTCAGGTGGGCGGGGTCGGGTCCAGCAGGTGGGCGGGTCAGGACGAGGAGGAGTTCACTAAGTGAAGTGATGCGGATCAGTCCTGTTGGATCTTCATCAGTAATCGATCGTAGGACGTGCCTGGTCAACAGTTTTTAAGAGAAGATTTATTTTTGGGACTTTGGTCGTGATGTTTTTTGTCCGTGCCATAAAAAGAGCCAAAAGATTTCCCATGATGCTCTTGGCTGAGCGGCTGCCTGTGGAGGCCTAATGCTGGAGGATTTGACGTCACCTTTGACCTTTTTAACTTTGGTTGAATTTTAGTTGTTTTTCCACAAAGTGAGACAGAGAGAACTCTGGGTAATGAGACGGAGAGACTGAAACCATGACATCATCGGTGATGTAGCCTTGTTGTAAACAATAAAAAAACAACTGAAACAACAACGTTTGATATAGTGCTTAAATTGTCCTGTTAGAGACTGTCCAATTGGCAGTGTCTCTGTGCAGACTTAACTGAAGCTGCTGCAGCTCATCAGGTGTGATGTTACCCAAACATGTATCAGGAGGTGTGAATGTTAACTAGACAAACGTGTATCAGGTGTGACTGTTCACTAAACATTTATCGGGAGGTGTGAATGTTAACTTCCACACCTCCTAATGTATGATTGGTTAAGTTGAGGGTGGAACAGGTCATTGTTGCCCCCTGTGGTCGATGAAGAAAAATTCAGCAGGTGTAATCCTGAACTCAACATCTTACATTCACGTGAAAACACTTCGGCTTTGGATCATGTAGGGAGTATTTGAGGTAAAACTGAACATATGGCGTTCTTTGAATGTCTTTGGACTGCAGCAAGCAGTTCTCTTCATTATTGTTCAGTGTCCCTCAGTGAGGAGCAGGTCTGTATGACATCAGCTGCTGGTCTCAGACTGGATGCTGATCGGTGTACGGTGGCCTCCAGCAGCAGCTGAAACTGTAAATATGTTGATTTAGAGTCACTAAGACCTTTTTCATGGCAGCTACATTGACATGAAATAGAAGGTAAACACAGGTTTTATTAATGACAATGAAGGTTGCGTTCCATTTAGTGTGGTGGAGACTTTCTAGTGAGCCAACATGAACACTAGCAGCACCATGACCCTGTTTGACCTGAATGGAACAGAATCTTGATTAGTATCATTGATAACACCTGTGTTTAACCTACTGTGTGATGTCAAACTGGCTGCTGTGAAAAAGGGTTATTACTGTCAGACTGCAGGAAGTCTTGAACCAATCAAATCTGAGCATCAGGTGTTTTAACTTCACTAACTAATCCGACATCATGAAAGCGCCATCCTGGTGGAGTGAGAATTGTGGTCAAACTGGTTTCTGTTTATCTTCACCTGATACACAGACCTGAACCAGCAGAGTCCAGATCCTGAACCAAAGGACAGAAACTTGAGCCTCATTTATAAGACTGTTCTCAAGATCCATAATTGAACTTTGTTTCAGATCATTTCTGACAGTGTTTATGATCGTAAAGGTTCAACAGGTTCTAAGAATAATTTGTCACTTCACACCTGTGATTAATTAAACTGACGGCACCTACTCGCAACCTCCTCCTGTACTGCAGCACAGCTTCAGTTCAGTCAGGAACAACCAAGGACCAAAGAGAAGGTAGGTCATAAGTCTAAAGTCATCAAAGAACCTGGACTGTTGAGGATCTCATGTCACCTCCCTGCTGATTAAAAACCACAGCTGATGTATGAAAGAATACTGCAGCGGTGTTTATTGACATCCTGAATACACTCAGAGAAAAATACACTCTTATAAGAATACACTCTTTCAGTTTGTTCTCACTGAACACGATAACATCTGTTTGAATCAGAACAGTCAGGTGCTCAGGATCAAACTGAAGTTCTCTTCAGCTGCAGTGGGAACGTCAAAACATAAAACAATAAACCTGTTGGGATGAAGGTTTATACATCATCATCAATCTGTTCAAAGCTTTATAGACAAACAGATTCAGAACAAACGATCAGAGCAGCATTGTTCATTAAAGAAGCAGTCCACTCTTTAATACTAACTGACTGAAGAGGAGGTGAGATGATGGTGGTGTCAGGTCCTCCTGAACCTGGAGTCCTGATGATGATGATGTCAGGTTCCTGGTGTTCAGGGGACATTGGGGGTCCAGGGCCCCTGGATGTGTTGGCTCTGCAGGAGCCTCTGCAGCTCCTTGAACTGCTCCACCGTCTGGTCCTTCACGTCGGGGTTTGAGATCTGCAGGCGGATGCTGTCTGTGGACCAGCTGAGTTCTCCAGAGAACATCTCCGTCAGGATCCGAGCCACAACTGGGACCACCTGAGGACAACCCGAACCACATTAAAACTGGACTACCAGAACCAGAACCAGGTTAAAACTGGATGATGAGAACCATGTAACTCATCGTTTACATCTAAAAACATCAGAATTTGTGTCCTACATGTTTTAACAGACAATTTATTTTATTTAAAACCACTTCCAGATCCACAGGAAGTTGTTGGTCACGATAACAAAATTGTTACATGTTTCTTAAAAACAATTTAAAACATAATGGCTGAGGACCATAATCAGGAGTGAGTGGACACTTGTCAGGTGCTATCCTGCTCTTTGATCAGTAGAAATTTGCCATTTTTTAAAAGTAGCACATTGTCACAGAAAAATAAATCATGTTTAGAGATAAAACTTTTGATGTGTCGATAATCGTTTCATAATCATGTCGTCGCCCTAAGTCGAGTCATAAGGTAACCTGACGTCACCTGAACGCACCTGGACGACAATGAGTTTCTTCTCTTTGGGCTTCTTGTCAGGCCAGTCCTCCCCGAAGCAGAAGGTGATGTCGAAGGGTGGAGGGTTCTGAGCTTCACCTCTCTGGAACAGGATCAGTCCTGTGGACAGGAGAACAGTACATCATCAGGTCCAGACAAAAACATTCAGAAGCTCTCGCCCTGCTCTCTGATTGGTCACCTTGCAGGAAGTCGTTTAGGCTGAACACTTTGATCTTCCTCTCCCTCTCCATCGGGTTCGGTGGACCCTGTTCGGGCATGCCTGGTCCGGACCAGAACACTTTACACTGACAGAGCCGGACGGCATAGATGTCCTGCTCCCAGATCTCCAGGATCAGACCACGGTCCATCACGTCTAGCAGGGCCTCGGTGTAGAACCGCTGCTTCTGGTTCTGGATCTCAGATGTGCCCGGGAACAGGACCTGCTGCAGGGTGACGGGTCCAAACAGGTCCACCTGCTCCGGGGTCGGCTCCAGGTGTCCGTAGTACAACCGGCAGCCCTGAGGGTTACTGACGGTCAGAGAGCCCATCGTCCGACCCCGGTACTGGAACTTCAGGTCTAGATCTGTTACTACGGCAACACAGAGGGGACAGTAAGCATATCTGTTATAATGGCAACAGGCCCAGGCCCAGAACCTGTTCCACCATCCACCACACCTGCTTCACTGTGAGCCACCAGGTGGGCAAGACGTCCAGGTGATCCTTAGGTAAACCTGCTGCTTCAGTCACCTGGACCTCGAGCCAGGTGAGTAACACTGAGGCTCTTCTGATGGAGCAAGGCTGCGGTGTCATGGATCCCTGTTTTCTTGTTAGACCCGCCCTACTACTCCTCTGATTGGTTGGCTTCATTGGTTTGGTGAACGCTCACAGTATCTGGTTGTTCTGAGCTTTTGTTGTTCTGATTGGTCAGTTTATGGGCTGTAGTTTCCTGGTGAACACACCTCCTCCTTCTGTCTGCTGCTCCTCCTCCTCTGGAGGTGCACTTTGCTGCCCAACTGTCTCTGGACTTGTTAACTAGACAATCAGTTGAACTCTGCTGCTTATCTCATGGTTGTGCCAGACCACAAAGCCGTTGTGGCTTTTGTCATACAAAAACACAAGCCAATCAGAGGCCGAGTGGAGCGGGTCTTGAAAGAAAACCAGAAGGAGGCTAGCAGTTTCCCTCTGCTTCCAGTCTTTGTGCTAAGCTAGGCTAAAACTTCTGGCATGTTGAACCAATCAGCACGAGAGGTCAGAGATGCTACTCACGTGGGATGCTGCTCAGCAGGTCGTACTTGCAGGGTTGGTGGTTCTGACCATCTGTCTGGTTCTGGGCACCCCCCATGCTGCTGGCTTCCATCAGGGCCGGCTCGGGGGCAGCAGAGGCAGCAGAGGGGGGCAGAGGATTCAGGTCCTGGAGTCCGTTAGAGAGTCCTGCAGGATGGGTCATGGGGAGGTCTGAGGTCATGGAGATGACTCGTTCTGGGAGCAGAGGGATCGGGATCACCTGAGGAGGTCCAAATGTCCCGTCGGTGGACAGACTGAACTGACTGATGTCTGAACGAACTGCGAAGGAGCTAAAGGAGGCGGGGTCACTGTTCCTAGGGTCTGAGGAGACATGACATCATCACATTACATCGTCAGGCTCCAGATCTGGTTCCTCAGATTCGGCAGTGTCGACAACACAACTTTCACCAGACTGAACGTAAAAACGCTCAGATCAATAACAGGTTCAGATTAATAACAGGTTCAGATTAATAACACGTTCAGATCAATAACACGTTCAGATTAATAACAGGTTCAGGTGAAAAACAGGTTCAGATCAATAACACGTTCAGATCAATAACACGTTCAGATCAATAAGAGGTTCAGATTAATAACACATTCAGACCAATAACACGTTCAGATCAATAAGAGGTTCAGATTAATAACACGTTCAGATCAATAACATTATCAGATTAATAACAGGTTCAGGTGAAAAACAGGTTCAGATTAATAACAGGTTCAGATCAATAACATGTTCAGATTAATAACATGTTCAGAACAATAACATGTTCAGATCAATAACACGTTCAGATCAATAAGAGGTTCAGATTAATAACACGTTCAGATCAATAACATTATCAGATTAATAACAGGTTCAGGTGAAAAACAGGTTCAGATTAATAACAGGTTCAGATCAATAACATGTTCAGATTAATAACATGTTCAGAACAATAACATGTTCAGATCAATAACACGTTCAGATCAATAAGAGGTTCAGATTAATAACACGTTCAGATCAATAACATGTTCAGATCAATAACACGTTCAGATTAATAACACGTTCAGATCAATAACAGGTTCAGATACTCACTGATTGAGAGCTCCATCAGATTCGGCATCTGAGAATTAAAAAGATTTGACTTGTTGAGTCGTTCAGGTGATTAAAATATGAACGTTTGTATTTTTGATCGTTTTCTTCCTCACCTCCTCACCATCATCATCATCACCAGCATCTGAAACAAAAAAAACAATCCGATGTCAGAAAACGGAAAACAAACCAATCAGATGTCAGGAACAATCAATGAGTTCATGACATAAATAAAAGTAATTTGCAGGAACTGAAAGATAAAATCCTTTAACTGAGTTTAAAACCCTGTGACACTCATCAGCAACATTCATTACAGATGTTTTAATTCTTCAGTTTTCTAAAGAAACTCAGAGTTTTTAAATCTGAGTTTACATATGCTAGTAGCATGCTAAGGCTAACAGTTAGCGTGTTGCTTCATCATAATGTATCAGATCAAACTCACATCACTGACGTATTGATCAGTCAGACAAACTGATCAGTATTCATCAGGTTCCTTTAGTATCAATGAGACCTCAGTGTGTTAGCTACAGTCCTGTTCACCTGTTTGACATCACTCCAGGTGAGTGTTCTCACCTGTATTCCCGGGCTGCTCACACACTTCGTAGATTTTATATGGTTGAACTGGCGTCTCCTTCGTTCCATCATATTTCAGCTGAAACTCTCGACTTTTGTTCAGAGCACAGCGAAGGTTCGCTTTCCACTTCGCCGGGTCGGGTTCATCCACACCTTCCTGATATTTACCTGTCTCCAGAGCCCATGCCTGCAAGACACCAAGCAGGGCTCACAAACCATATTCACATTCACACAAAGACTGCCTGTCAGACATGAAAAAAAGGTTTACTAAAACACTGTACATTTTCATTCAGGCTGGATTCACATTGGATCCAGTGTTGCGGCGAAAACATAGGTTTTCCATTCATTTTAATGTGGGCTGCAGGGGGTTCTGCAAAAAAACGCTGCCGGCTGGGGCGGAAAGTTAAAGCTGACTCAACTTTTGGAGAAATGAGCTCGACGTCACGATCCCCGCTGGCCAGTCACTTAAGCTGGTAATCAGACTATGACTGAAGCCACAGAGTGTAAAGTTATGTGTCCTGTGTATTCACTCAGTTTGGCTTCATGCACCAGTTTAAAACACATCTGTGGATGCTGACAATCACTATAGGACCGGCATGTTCAATCTACTGTGGCAGAGACATGACCAGAGATCATAAACAAAGTAGAACGGTTCAGTGCCAGGACGTGTTATTTAGCATGGATAAATACTACAGAGGGAACACAGCAGACATGTTTCACTTTCACTTCCGTTCGGTCTTGTGCCCCAGTTTGAAACGCAGTAATGATCTGCTTCATCCTGGTTGATACTTTTAATCTGTCGATGAGGACAAACAATCACTAGTAGGACCAGCATGCTAGTAGCACAACAACATGGCAGCTTTGTCTTTTGGCAAACTGATCAGCGGGGGGTCCCCAACACGTCACACACACGGACCACGGAGTGACAATCCCACAGCGCCGCATCAACCTGCACCAAAATAAAACGTGACGAAACCCATCAAAATAAAACTTCATGAAAACCTGTCAAAATAAAATGTAATGAAACCCGTAAAATGTTTTTTTCTATTTTTACATGTAGAAGACTACATGCGACTAAACCGTTGCAACGTATCCAGAACGCTGCAGCGCGCCTCGTTTTCAATTTACCCAAACTCTCCCATGTGCCCCCCCTCCTCCGTGACCTCCACTGGCTTCCCGTTGCGGCCCGCATCAGATGCAAGACCATGGTGCTGGCCTTCAAGGCCCTCAACGGAACTGCACCCATCTACCTCCAAACACTGGTCAGACCACACAGCCCAGCGCGAGCACTTCGCTCTACTACATCAGCTGGCCGGCTGGTACCGCCCTCGCTGAGAGCAAACAAAGGCTGCTCAGTGAAGTCGCGACTCTTCTCTGTTCTGGCGCCTCAGTGGTGGAACGAACTCCCGACCAATGTCAGGACTGCAGAGTCACTCGCCATCTTCCACAAAAGACTCAAGATTTACTTGTTCAGACTTCACCTCGACCCCGCATAGCATGACTCCCTCCCCAAAAAAAATCATATGCACTTGTATGTTCTTATCTTTGGCACTTACATCATAACAATTATGTACTTGTGGTATCTGTGATAAATAGCAGCTACTTTGCTCAGATGAGGGCTTGAAAATTGTTTCTATCTTTTCTACTTTATTGACGGTGATATGTCGTGGTTTCTTTCTTGTGACAAATGTACTTATTGTAAGTCGCTTTGGACAAAAGCGTCTGCTAAATGCCCTAAATGTAAATGTAAATGTAGAAGAGATATAACATGGAATTTGGAAACATAGAATTGATAACATTTAAAATATATAAAACACAAACATGTGACATTATCAGTTAATAAAACTCCAAGTGGTTTCTCTAACTTGCAGACAGGAAGTGAATTCAATCTGAGCTCTCAGAGAAGAAGAGTCCACTAAATGTTGAACTGCCCCTTTAAATATCAAACTGGTCACATGACAGGAAGTCTGATAGAAAAGTGTCAGAGGATCATTTTTAATGAAACCTGTTCAGTCTGAAGGAAAAGCAGAAGCAGTGAAAGAGGAAGTGACATAATCAGCAGTACAGTTCAGTGAGGAGCCAATCAGCATGAAGTTACACAAGCTGTGAACAGGAAGTGGAGGAAGTCACACAGTTCCTTCTTCTTCGTGGCTTTCTGTGGGTCTGATGATGAGTTTCATCACAACTTCTCCTTCAAACACAAACTGAACATTTTACATTTTGACTTCAGCTGCAGATCAGAACACTTTCACTTCCTGCCTGATTCATAAATATAACTTTTAATTAAAGAGTGAAGTAACTTCCTGTTTAAATTCACTCAATCAGTTCACAGACATTCGACTCACTTTGACGTTATTGATCACTTAAAAACAAACTGTTTGAATATGGACCAATCAGATGAGACAGAGAATCAAACAGGATGTTGTTCAGAGGTCAGAGGTCACCGCTCACCTTGAAGATGGTGTTCTCGTCGTCAGACGCTGGTGTGTGGCGCGTGGCGTGTTTCCAGGGGATCTGGAAGAGTCGGTGGTCTGGACTGAGCCACTGGAGACCAGGATACCTGCCGCTGTTCACCTGAGCCAACAACCAGGGCTTCAGACGGATCCTCCGAGGCTGCACGCTCATACTGGGAAGACACTGGGAACACTGGGAGGAGACTGGAGAGCAGGGTTATGTTGAAGCGAGTAAAGATTTTGTTTTGACACATAATTGAAGCTTTGAACTGTTTTAAATTATATTTAAAGGAACAGTTCACCCAAAAAGTAAATTCAGTCATCATCTGTTCACCTCAGTGCTGATGGTGGGTCAGGTCATCCCCGAGATCCCAAACTGATGTGAAAAGACGTTAATTACACCTTTTATTAAGCTGAAATCTCTTCAGAGCGACCGCACGGTGAGGGTGTAAATAATATCTCCTCAGATCAGGTTGTGATCTCATCTCTCCTACAGACTGTGATCACAGCAGACGAGCTGTATGGAGGCATCTGATGTTTTAAATCAAGTCTCCAGCTGCTTCAGTTGTTTAGCAGAATGCTGCAACTCTGTTTTACTGTGAAGCTCCAGAAATGTTCTGTGGACTACGAGACTTCACCTGACTTTCTATCATCAGGAGGAGATGATGACTGAGCCTGACTTTATATCATCAGGAGGAGACGATGACTGAGCCTGACTTTATATCATCAGGAGGAGATGACTGAGCCTGACTTTATATCATCAGGAGGAGATGACTGAGCCTGACTTTATATCATCAGGAGGAGACGATGACTGAGCCTGACTTTATATCATCAGGAGGAGGAGATGCAAAGATTATAAAAGACCTTTATATAGTTCTTATTAATGCTTTGGGTCCGATCACATGTATCATATATAAAATCACATATCAATACCTCCATCCTGCAGTCTCTCTGTCACTCTCTCCCAAAACAAATGCACGCTCCGTCATCTTCGCTGATCGGACAGCTTGTGTCCAAAAGAATCAACAAAAATTGAAAGTTCCTCGTCATCACTTTAAAGTTTAAATATAAAAATGTTTTTCTTAAATATAAATCTTCTAAATGACTCTTAAAACAGACACAAAGACACAGATCATCAGTTAGTTCAGGTGAGTGACTCAGACCCGTCTGTTTGTGTCAACCTGCAGTTTAAATAAAGTTTTGTTGTTTTTTTTTAACTTCAACATGTTTTTGTTCCTTAAAAGTTTTGGGAAGTCCTTGAGTCAGTCATGGGATCAGACCAGACCAGAACCCATCAAAAACTGAATCTATAATCAATCAGAGAGACTCAGATCATGACGTCAGGGGCGTTTCAGCTTTCTGAACACTAACGCGCGCGCGCGTGTGCACTGATTGATGGACTCACCTGGTCCTGGTCCCGTCCTGGTCCCGGTACCTGCCGGTGACTCTGCGCTCCGTGAGTCGTTTCACAGCCGCGTGCTCACGTCTTAACCGTCAGCAGCGTCACCGTGACGTAAACAAACAAATCAAACAAACAAACAAACAAACTGCGCGAGCCGCCGACACAGTGAGGCTGTTCAGAGGAACTGTGACGGAACTACTTCCTGTCAGACTGACAAAATAAAAGCTTCAGTCATGACGAAATTAAGGCACGTGGTTACCTACTTCCTGTCAGACACACAAAATAAAAGCAGGTGTAAACAGTAGAAACATGCTGTAAGTACTGAACAGATGAAGTATAAATATAAATACTGCAGTATAAATACACAGATACAGTAGAAGTATTAAAAACCTGTGGGTTAGGGTTAGGGCTCAGGGGTAGAGCCAGTGTCTTGTTATCGGAAGGTCGCTGGTCCGATTCCCCTGGTCCGCATGTCGAAGTGTCCTTGGGCAAGATACTGAACCCCAAACTGCTCCTGATATGCTGGTCGGCACCTTGCATGGCAGCTACTGACATCAGTGTGTGTATGTATGAATTACTGTAAGTCGCTTTGGACAAAAGTGTCTGCTAAATGCCCTAAATGTAATGTAAATGTTCTCTGATTGGCTGAAAGTTCTTGGTCATTATGAAGAAGAAGTTAAAGTGAAACATTATTAAATTTAAGTTATTAAACAGGTACAGTATTTTTAAATACTTAAACTAATAGATTAATCCTGCTCCTTGTTCAGCTCTTTTTTTATCACAAATGTAAAAATATTTTAAATTTAGAAACATCTGCTGTTAAATTTGAGCTTATTCAGCTGCTGATGTTTATGTGGGTCAAAGGTCAACAGTCGACTAATCAGAGCTGCTGTTACTCAACAGCGGCCACAGCCAGTTTTTATGAACTAAAGTCTTGAAAATATTCTTTTGTTTAAAATCACTCTTTTATTGTGAAGGAGTGTCAGGTATTTTCTTGTTTGTTCCTCTCTGCAGTTTTTTTTCCGTCCTTCTGCTGAAGACCAGAAACGAAAGTTTGTTTCATTTTCACAACAAAAAATAACAAAAACACTAAACAAATAACTGACAAACAGAAACTTTCTGTTTAAAATTTCAATATTCTAAATATCAGTGTGTTGAATGAGAATTTCAGATGTCATCAGATGTTATAATCTTTTCAGTTCAGTTTGACTTTTGCAGTTTTTTTGTGGTTCAGTTCCTTTACTTTGAAGTTTCCTGTGGAGGCGGGGCTGTCTGATGTGTCAGCCTCTCATTGGATAATTGACACATTTTCAAACATCTGTGGTTTGCATAAAGACTGAAGAAGTTCATGAGCTGAAAACAGGAAGTCATTACATGAAGCAAAATTCACTGAAGCTCATTTACAGACATGAAAATTTAATGAAAGGAACAAACTGCAGCTGAAGAAAAACTGTGGACTGAAAACCATGAACTGACGACAGGACTACACGCCTGAAACTACAGCTGAGCAGACAGGTAAGGAGTCTGAACACCTGCAGACAGATAGGACGTGAACACTGAATCAACCAAAATGTCAATGGAGTTCTGAACTGTGTCCAGACGCAACACTTAGCTGCCATGATGGATGTCTGTCTTCATACCGGTGAGTCAGATCTACCTGTCCTGATGGCTACCTTCTGGGGCTCTGTGTACAAGTGTGAATGTGAACATGCGACAGGTGTGGATGTGAACCAGGTGTTCATGAATGAAGAAGCTGTCCAGGCAGCTGATGTATTTCTTTCTTGGCTATTTTAGCTGTGTGATCACTGATACAGGTATGTATACAGGTGTGTGTTCAGGCGCATTCAGGTGTGTGATGTGTTGATTGTTTGCAGTCTGAGATGTTTTGTGTATTTGTTGATCTGATACTTATTTAATGAGATTCTGTTTGTTGTTTCAAGTTTCATCAGATGTCATTTGTTTCATGCTTTGAACAGAATAATGCGTCTAAAGCATCGACGGATCAACTGAAAGTATTGAATTTATGATTGAAGAGTTAAAATATGTCCACAGTGTTTGACTGTGACCAGCAGGGGGAGCTATTGGACTGCTGGATGCTGATGTGTTGTGTTTGATTATTCACTCCTGTCACCATCAGTGAAGATATAAACTGCTTCTGTTGTTATGAAACTGTGACAGCAGGCAGACGACAGGAAGTGACTCACACTGGAGATGTTGTGTTTTATGATTGATTCAAGAAGAAACAAAGAAAACCAGAAACAGTTTTAGTTTGAATGTGTCGATTGAGAAGAAAATCTGTTTTTAACCCTAAACCTTTTAAACACTTGAATAATTTTGACTCCTCCTGAATGAATAACAGAGTGTGTGAGTTAAACAGTCAGTTTCTGTTCAGCGGATTTAAACCTGTTACCAGGTGAAGTGGTCCACACAGGTACAGGTTCAAGTGGAAGAACTGATCAAACATGGAGACCTCCTGAAGTCATTAAGGATGTTTTAAAGACTTTTATGACATTTTTATTTTTCAGTTTAAGATGTTTGAGTTTAATAACCGATCACATCTGATCACCACAGCCTTCACTGATAAACACAGCTGATCAATAAAGTTATGAAGGATCAATAATTAAACATGTTCATCACACTGACTTTATTACTGCAGAGACTTTTACTAAAAATAAAATCTAATATCAGATTGATCAGTTCAATGATTTGTTCAAATTAAATTCACACATCAAAATATGTCATCAATTATTTTTGATCAATGACGAGGAAAAAAGAACAATTCCACATTAATATTTTTAACAATTGAGTTTTCCAACAGCACTTCCAACGTCTCAAACACACGAACAACACGATCAATACAGATGATCTGTGAACACATGCACTGAAACATGTTTATACATGAAGAAAATATATTTATATTTATACTGATTATTTATGAACTGTATTCATCTTTAACATTGTTTTAAATGTGTTCACACTGGCTGTTTGTAGATTTTTTATTGATCAATTAATTGATCAATGAGACTGATTTCTGTCCATCAACGTGAAAATAAACAACAAGAGAAAGTAAACATGATTCAAGACTCTGGTCAACTGTTTGTTTCTGCTCTGTGATTGGCTCTTCAGACACCCGTCAGATTGATTGTTCTGCTCTGTGATTGACTCTTCAGACTGATCACAGAGACCGTCTACCTGTACGGGTCCTCTGACTCCTCTGATTGGTTTGTTTTCATTTTGTTGTCTCTCTGAAGAGTCTCTGCTGTGATGTCATCACCTGTGGACACACCTGTGGACTCAGCTGCTCTGAGGGTTTCGATGGGTCCTTCAGGTTTTTCTAGGACAGGAAACAGATGAGACTGCTGTCTGGCTCTTCCTCCAGGATCACTGATGATGTTTGATGATGATGATAATGAAGGAGGAGGAAGCTGAGAGTGTCTCCGGGTGTAGACTCCATGTCTGCCGTGTGAAGAAGACTCATACTGATGGCTGAAAGCTCTGGAGTATGAAGACTCGTCTGTGGAGAAGACCGGTCGACTGGAGCTAACCTGTCAGAGACAACAGTTTGATTCAGCTTCACTTTGTTTTCCCACACACCCTGAACGTCTCATCCAACCACTGGACATGAAGATGTACCACAGGAGGCGAACCAGCTTAAGATCGCCACCTGGTGGTCGACTGCAGTACACGTCATAAACTTCAGTTTATACTGTTCTGACTTCAGTTTATACTGTTCATAACTTCAGTATATACTGTTCTAACTTCAGTATATACTGTTCTGACTTCAGTTTATAGGCTACTGTTCATAACTTCAGTATACACTGTTCTAACTTCTGTTCTGACTTCAGTATATACTGTTCTAGCTTCAGTTTTTTACTGTTCATAACTTCAGTATATACTGTTCTAACTTCAGTATATACTGTTCTGACTTCAGTTTATAGGCTACTGTTCATAACTTCAGTATATACTCTTCATAACTTCAGTTTATACTGTTCTGATTTCAGTTTATACTGTTCATAACTTCAGTTTATACTGTTCATAACTTCAGTTTATACTGTTCCAAACTTCAGTATACACTGTTCATAACTTCAGTATACACTGTTCATAACTTCAGTTTATACCGTTCTAACTTCAGTTTATACCGTTCATAACTTCAGTATATACTGTTCATAACTTCAGTTTATACTGTTCCAACTTCAGTTTATACCGTTCATAACTTCACTTTATACTGTTCCAACTTCAGTTTATACCGTTCATAACTTAAGTTTATACTGTTCCAACTTCAGTTTATACTGTTCCTGACTTCAGTTTATACTGTTCTAACTTCAGTTTATTCTGTTCATAACTTCAGTTTATACTGTTCATGATCAGTTTATACTGTTCTGACTTCAGTTTATACTGTTCTGATTTCAGTTTATACTGTTCATAACTTCAGTTTATACTGTTCATAACTTCAGTTTATACTGTTCTGATTTCAGTTTATACTGTTCTGATTTCAGTTTATACTGTTCTAACTTCAGTTTATACCGTTCATAACTTCAGTTTATACTGTTCCAACTTCAGTTTATACCGTTCATAACTTCAGTTTATACTGTTCCAACTTCAGTTTATACTGTTCATAACTTCAGTTTATACCGTTCATAACTTCAGTTTAAACTGTTCCAACTTCAGTTTATACTGTTCATGATCAGTTTATACTGTACCAACTTCAGTTTATATTGTTTCTGACTTCAGTTTATACTGTTTCTGACTTCAGTTTATACTGTTCATAACTTCAGTTTATACTGTTCTAACTTCAGTATATACTGTTCATAACTTCAGTTTATACTGTTCTGATTTCAGTTTATACTGTTCTGATTTCAGTTTATACTGTTCATAACTTCAGTTTATACTGTTTCTGACTTCAGTTTATACTGTTCATAACTTCAGTTTATACTGTTTCTAACTTCAGTATATACTGTTCTGACTTCAGTTTATACTGTTCTAACTTCAGTTTATACTGTTCTAACTTCAGTTTATACCGTTCATAACTTCAGTTTATACTGTTCCAACTTCAGTTTATACTGTTCATAACTTCAGTTTATACTGTTCTAACTTCAGTATATACTGTTCATAACTTCAGTTTATACTGTTCTGATTTCAGTTTATACTGTTCTGATTTCAGTTTATACTGTTCATAACTTCAGTTTATACTGTTTCTGACTTCAGTTTATACTGTTCATAACTTCAGTTTATACTGTTTTTAACTTCAGTATATACTGTTCTGACTTCAGTTTATACTGTTCTAACTTCAGTTTATACCGTTCATAACTTCAGTTTATACTGTTCCAACTTCAGTTTATACCGTTCATAACTTCAGTTTATACTGTTCCAACTTCAGTTTATACTGTTCATAACTTCAGTTTATACCGTTCATAACTTCAGTTTATACCGTTCATAACTTCAGTTTATACTGTTCCAACTTCAGTTTATACCGTTCATAACTTCAGTTTATACTGTTCCAACTTCAGTTTATACTGTTCATGATCAGTTTATACTGTACCAACTTCAGTTTATATTGTTTCTGACTTCAGTTTATACTGTTTCTGACTTCAGTTTATACTGTTTCTGACTTCAGTTTATACTGTTCATAACTTCAGTTTATACTGTTCTAACTTCAGTTTATACTGTTCTAACTTCAGTATATACTGTTCATAACTTCAGTTTATACTGTTCTGATTTCAGTTTATACTGTTCTGATTTCAGTTTATACTGTTCATAACTTCAGTTTATACTGTTTCTGACTTCAGTTTATACTGTTCATAACTTCAGTTTATACTGTTTCTAACTTCAGTATATACTGTTCTGACTTCAGTTTATACTGTTCTAACTTCAGTTTATACTGTTCTGATTTCAGTTTATACTGTTCATAACTTCAGTTTATACTGTTCTGATTTCAGTTTATACTGTTCTGATTTCAGTTTATACTGTTCATAACTTCAGTTTATACTGTTTCTGACTTCAGTTTATACTGTTCATAACTTCAGTTTATACTGTTTCTAACTTCAGTATATACTGTTCTGACTTCAGTTTATACTGTTCTAACTTCAGTTTATACTGTTCTGATTTCAGTTTATACTGTTCATAACTTCAGTTTATACTGTTTCTAACTTCAGTATATACTGTTCTGACTTCAGTTTATACTGTTCATAACTTCAGTATATACTGTTCATAACTTCAGTTTATACTGTTCTGATTTCAGTTTATACTGTTCATAACTTCAGTTTATACTGCTCTGATTTCAGTTTATACTGTTCATAACTTCAGTTTATACTGTTCATAACTTCAGTTTATACTGTTCTGATTTCAGTTTATACTGTTCATAACTTCAGTTTATACTGTTCATAACTTCAGTATATACTGTTCATAACTTCAGTTTATACTGTTCTGATTTCAGTTTATACTGTTCATAACTTCAGTTTATACTGTTCTGACTTCAGACTGAGCCTCGTCATAACTCAAGTTTTACAAAATTAAAGAAGTTTTGAACCAAACAAAGAAAAAAACTACTGACAACAAGAGCAAATATCAAGAAGGGATGCAACCATCATAACACAGAGCACCACCCTAACCTCATCCAGACGATGCTGAAGGTGGATGTTCATGATGACACAGAGCACCACAGAGAGGCTATAAACAGAAACACATTACAGGAAGTGCACACTGACTATCACAACATGACGACGGGAGAGCAGCTTTAAACTCACCGTCTGAAAGCAGAGCAGGCACTACAGAACAACACAGGAAGTGCAGACATCAGGTTGTTATAAACATTCATGAACCTACGTTGTGTCGTAAAGATGAGGTGACCTTGAACTGTACCCTAACCCTTAAAGCTTCAGTAACTGATGTCTTTGTTGTAACGTTGATGCTCTGATTGGAGTCATGTTTGTGTCTCCTGATGAGTCCAATGAGATAAACAACTGTCTCTTTAGCTGCTGAACGCTCCGCTGTGTTCACAGCTCGTCTCTGACTGTCTGTCTGCTGTTTGTAGTGTACACTGACTCTTTACGGCTTTTTCACTGAGAGCGCTGAGAATCAGAACAAATCAACAATGAGCTGAAAGTCTGTAAAAAAAACAAAAACTTTAGATTCAGCACCAGAGACACCAACTCGTCATCACACTGTCTATAAGATATTCATCAGAGATGCTTTATGTTTGTACAGAAAAACTGCACACCTGAAACCAACAAACATCTTAAATATGTCGGCAGGTGATAGTGTAAGAGTTTAAGTTTGTACCACGTTGGGATGTTTTCCAAGGGCGATGGCTGCGTGTTCATCAGTGTTTGTTTGTCGCTGTCGTCTCCTGGCGGTTCGAAGCAGCAGAAACAAAACCGATGATAGAAACAACAGCAGGATCATCGCTGCAATTCCTCCTGCCAGCCTGCTGTCCACATCTCCAAACAACTGCTGCTCAGTGAACGCACCATGAGGGACTGAAAAGAAGAAAATTAATGTCAGTGAACGCACCATGGGTGACTGAAAACAGGACAGAGTAAATGTCAGTGGACGCACCACAAGGGTCTGAAAACATGACCGAGTAAATGTCAGCGAACGCACCACGAGGGACTGAAAACAGGACAGAGTTAATGTCAGTGAACGCACCACGAGTGACTGAAAAGAAGAAAATGAATGTCAGTGAAAGCACCACGAGGGACTTACAAGACGAAAATGAATGTCAGTGAACGTACCACGAGGGACTGAAAACAGGACCAAGTTAATGTCAGTGAACTCACCACGAGGGACTGAAAACAGGACCGAGTTAATTTCAGTGAACGCACCACGAGTGACTGAAAATGGGACCGAGTTAATGTCGGTGAACGCACCACGAGTGGCTGAAAACAGGACCGAGTTAATGTCGGTGAATCATAAGTCATAATGAATAAATCCATTTAGAACCAAAAACGCCTCAGGTCATCATGATGTGTTCAAGTTTTCTCTGTGAATGAGAGAGTCTGCCATCCTGCTGAGTGTTTGTGTTTCTAACGAGGCTCTTATCTCATTAATGAAACAGATGACTGATCAGTTTGTGATCAATTAGTATTCAGTGGAGCAGAAGACCTCTGACAGCCCCCCTCCCCCCCTCACTTTACAACCCACTGCTCCTCCGTGTGTGTGTGTGTGTGTGTGTGTGTGTGTGTGTGTGTGTGTGTGTGTGAGATTAGTCCAAGTTACTTCCTTCTGTTGGTGTTCTCACCTTGTTGTCCTCGCTGCAGGACTTCAATGTCCACTGAAGCTGAAACTTCTTCTCCTGATTCTTCATCTCTGGCTACTACCTGCTGAGTCACAGACATCATCGTGTACAATCACGTGTTAATGTGTTCAAGTTGACTATCGATTGTTCGTGTTAACAGCCTGCAGGATTATCACGTTATGGTCATCAGGATCAATAATGAGGTAATGTGTTCAACAACATCAGAGATCAAACATCAGAAACATGAAAAAAACGCTTTGTGGAACCCTGGCTTTGTATATCCCTGGCTTTGTTGGATATTACCTTTTGTAGTAGTTTTATTTCCTTCAACCAAATGTGAACCACAGAGCTGTCAGATCAGAAATCAGTCAGTTGAAGAATACTGCAATACTGTAGTACTGTTGTACAGGCAGTACTACCTGAGTGATACTGCATTATTGTGGTACCATGGTATAGGGCTGGGCGATACGGCCAAAACTGTTATCATGAAATGTTTTTTTATATTGATTGATGTCGATAATTATCACGATATACAGTATATTTAACAATAATAATGTTGAATTGACAGTTTTTTCCCTAGGACGGAACCCAAAACAAACCAGAAGGTTAATTATGGTTTATAAAATACAATTATTTATTGTCAGAATGAATAGGTGACAAACATTCAACAGAACCAACCAACCAAATGGCTTTATGTTAAACACTGAACAAATAAAATGATGAATATGTTCAACAAATTGTTTGTCTCTAACGTGTCTCAAACATTTTAGAGGTAGTATACTGAACTGAACATTGATTTAAGAAAATAAAATACAAAGGTAAATGTTGAGGATGATTATGCTCCTGTATTCTTTGAATATTGCACATTCTTGAGCTTGCAGGGTTAGGTAATTGTTCAGTTCAGCTTTAATGCCTCCTGTTCTGTAAGACCTGATGTGGCTCGGACGTGCAACCAGACCACATATCAGCGGTGACATATCTGAGCTGCTCCAACTTTACCCTACACTCTGCATAGAGCTGATTATTCAACCGTGCTTATAGGCATCATATGTTTAGCAATACAGTACATCACTGCGCTGGTTCTGACTTTGTGTTGCTTGGGATTCTTCTCATGTGGGCTAACGGCTGAAAAAGCAGTGGCACCTGTTGGTTGTCGACCTGAAGTTTGACTAGTAGCAGCAGTGGGGCTGGGCTGTTGGCTAGTGGAGGGGAGGCTGACGCTAGCATGATAGCGCTAACTCATGCTTTCGGCGTACTGTTTGGGATGGTACCTTTTGAGATGATGGAAGAGGTTGGTGGTGTTTACAGTTCTGCTGAGGACTGGTCGCCGACACATTTTGTACCTAATGCTGGTCTGTCCTTTGTCAGACTTCAGGTAGCCGAACTATTTCCAAATAACTGAAGTGGTATGACTTTTCTTCGGTACAATTTCTTCATCTTTGTCAGTTTCCTCGCACTTGGTTTCGCTCATTGTCTTGTGTCGGCGAGACACACAGGTGGTCACCATCATTCTGAGTTGTTGTGAGTGGGAGGGGCCGGAAACATGCATCAACCACATCTGTTTCTCTGCTGTGTGATTGGCTGTTGATGTAGTGTTTTCTAGGTAAAGGAAAACGGACTCAGAAATAACTACTAAAATAAATGTCATAAATTTCTCATTGTTATCGGGGAAAATTTTACCATGAAAATTATCGAGATCGTTTTATCACCCAGCCCTACCATGGTATAATAAAGGTAACCCACCTGAAGTATGTTTCTGGCGAAGGCGTGCAGCTGGTCCGTCCTAGCGATCAGAACCCCCCCTTGAGTGACTTGGTACAGTCCAGATGGAGGATGGAGGGAGTAGTGGATGTTTGGATTCCGGCCCTGTGATTGGACAGCAATGATGACTCACCAGGTGTCATACAGGTTATAAAACAGGTAGAGCAGCAGGTGTTCTTACATCAGGGAAGTCGCCGTCTGACACCTGGACCTGTAACACCTGGTTCCCATAGGTGGAGACGATGGAGGCGGGGCTAGAGCTCTGGATGATGAAACCTTTAAAGGTGGTTCTGTTGAAGACCGGAGGGAACATGTTCTCACTGAGAACTCTTATCAGAACCGACGCCACACTGTACTTCAGCCGGTCATTGGCCTGACACACCTGTGACACGAGGACAGGTGGATCGGACTCTTTGTTCTGCACTGTTGTTTAGTTGAACAGTAAACAGGAAGTTGTGCCGTTACCATGACGCTGAGTGTGAAGTTTGCCGCCAGCTGCTGGTCGTTCACAGGTCGGGTTAACCTGATCTCACCTGTCCTGTTGTTGATCTCAAACCTGCCCTGATCACCACCTGCTGACACACAAACACACCTGTACACACCTGTCCACAAGCACTGAATGTCTTTAAGTCCAGTATGAAGGTGAACCAGCTGTCTTCACCTCTCAGGTAGTTCTTCCTGCTGTCTGAGGAGTCATTGAAGTAGTTTTGTTGACTGCACAGTTAATGTGAGCTGTGTGTCACATGACAGGTTGTGTTACAACTGACCGGTAAGGATGGAGTAGACCAGAGGAGTGTTGATCCCTCTGTCTCCATCCTCTGCTCTGATTGGACCAGGAGAAAACTGCAGAACTGCGTCCTGAAACATAAAAAACAACTTTGTTTTCAGAAAACATGAACAGATGTAAACAGACGTGTATGACATTTAAAACCCTCAAAATAACAGGAACGTTCATCTGACATGATTTTACCTGAAAGAATCAAAACATCCCAACAGCTGTACACACCTGACTGTTTACCTGCTGTTTCGTGTGTGTGTGTGTGTGTGTGTGTGTGTGTGTGTGTGTGTGTGTGTGTGTGTGTGTGTGTGTGTGTGTGTGTACCTGCTGTTTGCGTGTGATGTTGGTGGTGTAGGTGGGGTTCATGCAGACAGGAACACCTGGAGAGACAGGAGTACAGGGCAGGAAGTGAGGGTACTGGTCGTCTCCGTCCTTGATGATCACCGTCAGAACAGCAGACGTGTTGAATTTCTCCACAGTGTTCGCTTCCTGTTCACATCATCAACAAAATAAAATGTCAGGACAGGACATTGTTTTAGAATCAGGCGTTTTAATAAAAAATAGTTTAAACCAGCCGGAGTGTTACCTGAGCCCAGATCAACACCTGCAGGTGAGTTCTGGTCTCGTAGTCCAGTGGTTTGTCCAGAACTACTTTTCCACTGTTGGGGAGATCGATCCTGAAGAACCAGGCATCACGCTGCAGGTGACAGGTGACAGGATATTGAGACATATAGGAGACACAGACAGAGGTGTGTGGACAGGCCTGAGGTCCTTACCGATGACTGATCAATGATGTAAGTGATCATGTCTCCATCAGCGTCGACAGCCTTCACAATGAAAACCACAGAGTTCACTGCTGTCAGCTGCACACAAAACACACTTTATTATAAAAGATATAAACACACCTTTTATATGGTCAGTTTTCTGACAGGTCATTTTCTATCTGAACAGAAAGAGAAGCGTTATCAGTTGGCCATGTTTTACCTCGCTGACAGTGAACGGCTGAATCGTCTCCTGCAGGAAGTTCGGTCTGTTGTCATTCTCGTTCACAATCTCCACCAGGATCCTGTACTGACTCTGAGGAACAAACACCACTTATATACTGCTGAGGACACCTGTTACTGTACGACAGGTGACCCACCTGTACGACAGGTGACTTACCTGTACAAGAGGTGACCTACCTGCATGACATCATCCTCATAACAGGTCAGCTCTGCTATCAGCATTGATCCCTGAACCTGCGAGACAAACACACACCTGATTCAAACATTTACTGCAGATTATGCAGGTGATATTAAACTGCAGCTGTAGTTCAGGTGAGATTAAGGGTTATAATTAAGGTTAGGGTGAGATATGTTAAAACTACAGGTGAAGTTCTGGTCTATTTCAGGTGTAGTTCAGTTGAGCTACAGGTGTAGATGTAGTTCATGTGTAGTTAAGGTGAAATTTAGGTGTAGTTCAGGTGAGATAAAAGTGTAGCTAAGGTGTGATACAGGTGTAGTTCAGGTGACATACAGCTGCAGTTCAGTGAGATTCAGGTGTAGTTCAGGTGAGATACAGCTGCAGTTCAGTGAGATACAGGTGTAATTCAGGTGAGATACAGGTGTAGGTCAGGTGAGATACAGGTGTAGTTCAGGTGTAGTTCAGTGAGATACAGGAGTAGGTCATTTACATTTAGGGCATTTAGCAGATGCTTTTGTCCAAAGCGACTTACAATAAGTACATTTGTCACAAGAAAGAAACTACAACATTTCATCATCGATAAAGTAAGAATGAAAAAATAGAAACGGTTTTTAAGCCCTCGTCTGAGCCAAGTAGCTGCTATTTATTAAGACACCTTAAGTACATAAGTGCTATGATTTAAGTGCTGAGGGTCAGAACATACAAGCGCATATACGTCTTTGTTTTTTTGGGGGGGGGGTTTTCAGGTTCAGGTGAGATACAGGTGTAGTTCAGGTGAGATACAGGTGCAGTTCAGGTGTAGTTCAGGTATTGTTCAAGTGAGATACAGGTGTAGTTCAGGTGAGATTAAACTACAGGTGAAATGTGTTTAAACTATAGGTGTAGTTCAGGTGAGATACAGGTGTGGTTCAGGTGAGATACAGGTGTAGTTCAGATGTAGTTCAGGTATTGTTCAGGTGAGATACAGGTGTAGTTCAGGTGAGATTAAACTACAGGTGAGATGTGTTTAAACTACAGGTGTAGTTCAGGTATAGTTCAGGTGAGATACAGGTGTAGTTCAGGTGAGATTAAACTACAGGTGAAATGTGTTTAAACTATAGGTGTAGTTCAGGTGAGATATAGGTATGATTCAGGTGAGATACAGGTGTAGTTCAAGTGAGTTACAGGTGTAGTTCATGTGTAGTCCAGTGAGTTACAGGTGTAGTTCAGGTGAGCTACAGCTGCAGTTCAGTGCGATACAGGTGTAGTTCAGGTGTAGTTCAGCTGAGATACAGCTGCAGTTCAGTGAGATACAGGTGTAGTTCAGTTGCAGTTCAGGTGTGTACTGATGCAGGTGTACCTCTCGGTCAAGTACTCTGGAGGCAGAGCTGTTCAGTCGGATGCTTCGACCCTCTAAGTAGAACCAGTCGGCATTGTCTCCGGTCAGACACAGGCGGACGGCACCCCCTCCTGGTTCTCCAGTGATACTGAGGGTGGAGATCAGCTGACCCGTCTGACTGTTCTCTCTGATCGACGCAAAGATGTCCGACCCGCCCAGACACAGACTGGCTGAGGAACAGTCAGATCTGTCTTTAGCACTGACTGAATGTGTGAGCAGGATCAATACTGCCTGTCAATCGTATTGAATCTTGTTCAGATGGTTTCTGGTTTTAGGTTCCAGGTACAGAAAACAACTGAAGAAAAACATTCTGTATCGTAGGCAGTTCTGAACTGAAGGAGCCTCTTGGATGAGAGGTTCAGTCAGAACTGAAGAAGCCAAACAAAGAGATGATGGAGGTATTTCATTGAAGCTCAAGGACTTTCATTTTCATAAAATGTATTTCTGTCTTTTGATTGGTTGCAGACAGTGGTGAAACACATATGAATGAGCAGAAACGATTAGCTAATTAATCAATTGTTTGGTTGATAGATTATTTAATGGAACAAGATGTTGATAATTGATGAATCTTTAAAACCTCACTTTCTTGGCTGTGTCACATCTTCAAGTTTAATTTCTCAGTAAACGGAATTTAATCAGATTGATCAATGAAATAACAGGTTTTACTGTTTGGTTATTATTTTATAGATTAAATTATTGATCAGTGCAGTTAATAATAAATTGGTTTGTCAGTCAGTGTGTTGGTTGGTGGGTTTGTTAGTTGGTTTGTCAGTTGGTTTGTGAAATGGTTGGTTGATTTATCTGTTGGTTTGTCAGTTGGTTTGTCAGTTAGTTTCTTGGTTTGTCGGTCAGTGGGTTTGTCAATCGGTTGGTTTGTTGGTTGGTTGGTTGGTTTGTCAGTTCGTTTGTTGGGTGTCGGTCAGTGGGTTTGTCGGTTGGTTGGTTTGTCCGTTCGTTTGTTGGGTGCGGTCAGTGGGTTTGTCGGTTGGTTGGTTTGTCAGTTGGTTTGTTGGGTGCGGTCAGTGGGTTTGTCGGTCGGTCGGTTGGTTTGTTGGTTTTTCAGTTTCTGCTCAGCTTCAGTCTGTAATGTTGAAAACTACAAACCAAGCCAGAAACCTTGGTGTAATCATGGACTCAGACCTGAATTTCAGCAGCCACATTAAGTCAATTACAAAGTCGGCCTACTATCATCTTAAAAATATACCCAGGATAAAAGGACTTATGTCTCGACAGGATTTGGAAAAACTTATCCATGCATTTATCTTCAGCAGACTCGACTACTGTAATGGTGTCTTTACAGGACTCTCTAAAAAATCCATCAAACAGCCGCAGCTGATTCAGAACGCTGCTGCTTGAGTCCTAACAAGAACCAAAAAAGTAGATCACATCACTCCAGTTCTCAGATCTTTACACTGGCTTCCTATCAGTCAAAGAATAGATTTCAAAATCCTGCCGTTGGTTTATAAAGCACTGAATGGTTTCGAGCCAAAATACATTTCTGATCTGCTGTCGGTTGGTTTGTTGGTTTTTCAGTTCTGGTATGTTGGCTGGTTTGTTTTGTTTTTTGGTGGGTTGGTTGACTTGCTGGTTAGTCGTTGGTCTGTTGGCTGGCTGGTTGGTTTGTCAGTTGGTTTTTCGGTTTTGGTTGGTTACATTTACATTTACATTTAGGGAATTTAGCAGACGCTTTTGTCCAAAGCAATTTACAATAAGTACTTTTTTCACAATGTAGGTTGGTTGGTTGGTTTGTTGGTTTGTTTTTTGGTTTGTCAGTTGGTGGGTTTGTTGGTTGGTTGACTTGTTGTTTTGTCGTTGGTCTGTTGGTTTGTCGGTTGGTTGGTTGGTTGGTTGGTTGGTTGGTCTGTTTGTTCATTTGTTGGTGTGTGTGTTTGTTAGGTTGGTCAGTCTACAATATTTTCTCATGAATAATTTGTTCTTTGTTGATGCTTGTCTCACACAGACACAGACACACACACACACACACACACACACATACACTGGCTCTTACCTGTAACAACATGATAAGACAACCTGAGAGCCACCTGCCAGATCAGCAGCCTGCAGGGTCTCAACATCTTCCTCTACCTGCTCCACCTTCACACCTGTAGATCAACAACAGGTCAACAATTACTCATGTTAACGTTGTTTAAGTGTTACAACAGTGTTGCTGAACTCTGAGCTGCTGTTTGAACTCTGACCGTCTGTCCACCAACTGAAACTGGGATCGTCTCCTGACTGAGACCTGAGATTTTAGGATTCATCTTCATATATTTGGAAGACCAAAGAACTTTGTTTGTTTGAAGTATTTGTATTGTAGTAAACTGATAACTGTTGTGTTGACGACACAGTTGATTAATTAAAAGAAACTTCAGTCTGTGATGATCCATCAATGGTTACAGTCATTTTTTTCTCTTCTGCTGTCAGATTTTCTATGTTTTATCAAAACTGAATCTTTGTTGTTCAAACAAAACAAAATGTCTGAGAATGTTTATTAAATTGAGTAATGAATGAATCTTGAATGAAGATAACGAAGAAGTCATGACTGCAGTTTGTTGTAGAAACACGTGGAGGTCAAAGAGAACGGACCTCAGAGCAGATTAACAACCAAACACATGATGTGTCATGATTTATTCATGAGGACGCAAGCAGACTGAAAACAACTGAGTCATACTAATGATGTCAGAGGGTCACATGACACACTCAAAGGTCCAGCATGGAAACCCCTTTTTAATGATGAGATGAAACATTAAAGCAGGTCCTCAGTCTGTCCACTTTGACTTTGAAAGTCACAACATCTACAGGAAGTCTGTTCATCCTGAACAGCAGTCCCTCCTCATATTTCCAACTTTTCCCCCTCAAATGGTTGTTCTGTGATTATTAGTGAGAATAGAGGGTCTGAAGACAGAAGGTGAGCTTATCATAAACACAAGTTTAGGTTATTCAGCCATAAATGTTTTTACTTTAAAACATGACCTGATGAAGACATGACCTGATGAAGACATGCCCTGATGAAGACATGACCTGATGAAGACATGCCCTGATGAAGTCATGACCTGATGAACACATGACCTGATGAAGACATGTCCTGATGAAGACATGCCCTGATGAAGTCATGACCTGATAATGAAGTGACCTGACGAAGACATGCCCTGATGAAGACATGTCCTGATGAAGACATGCCCTGATGAAGACGTGACTTCATGAAGACATGGCCTGATGAAGACATGCCCTGATGAAGACATGACTTCGAGAAGACATGGCCTGATGAAGACATGGCCTGATGAAGTCATGACCTGATGAACACATGACCTGATGAAGACATGACCTGATAATGACATGACTTGACGAAGACATGACATGACCTGATGAAGTCATGACCTGATAAAGACATGCCCTGACGAAGACGTGACCTGACGAAGACGTGACTTGACGAAGACATGTCCTGATGAAGTCATGACCTGATGAAGATATTATCTGATGAAGTCATGAACTCATGAACACATGACTTGATGAAAACATGACTTGATGAAGACATGACTTGATGAAGACATGGCCTGATGAAGACATGAGAAAGACAAAAGGCCGGTCCGACGTCATGATTGGTCACAGCAGCTCGTTAATCTGAGTCAGTGTGAGTTTCACAGACAGGATTTAATGTGGGATTAAACAGGACTGTTTCAGTGGATTGTGACACGTGTTCATATTATTATGTCCACCACAGTTTGGTAAAGAGTGCCATGAATAAATAAATAATAATAAATAACAATAATAATAATATAATAATAAATAATATGTGTGTGTGTGTGTGTGTGTCTGATGTCAGCTGACTGTTGTAAAGTCCTCAGTTCTCAGGTGGTTTCACGTCTTCAGAAGAACATACGAACACACGACACCTCCCCTTGTTCACTCACCTGAACATGAATACAAACATGAATAAAATAATCTATAGACCACTCACCTCTCTCTGCTGTAGGTCTACAGACGGTCAGTGTCTCTCGCCCACGGCCTCATGTTGTTTCAGTTTATTGTTCCGTTTATTTTCCTCCGAGAGAACAGAGACCAGCTTGTCACTGTGTGTGTGTGTGTGTGTGTGTGTGTGTGTGTGTGTGTGTGTGTGTGTGTGTGTGTGTGTGTGTGAGAGAGAGAGAGCATTAGCCGGGCTTACAAAGCATTAATGAGGATAAGTAGGCCAACATGCTGCAGGACTTTAAACCAACAGGAGGCCTGTTAGTTCGACCTGCTGCTCAGTCAGAGGAAGTATTTACTGAAGTACTAATACTACACTGTTAAAGTACAGAAGTATTTACTGAAGTACTAATACCACACTGTTAAAGCAGAGAAGTATTTACTGAAGTACTAATACCACACTGTTAAAGAACAGAAGTATTTACTGAAGTACAAGTACAAATACAAATGTGTTTCAGTCTTGGGAGTTAAAATGTGGAATAAGCTCAGTGATTAGTTGGAGACACGTAGTTCTGTGTTGAGTTTTAAGAAAGCCTTGAAATGTAAAATAATGAAAAATTATAAAATACAGTAACGATTACCTTCATCTTATTATTTTGGATTGTTGACATTCTAGGTAATTTAATTTCATAGAATGTAAAGGATAGGCAAATATAAGCCTTTGGCTTCAGCCTATTCCCTTTTCGGTCACTGTATGATATTTTTTGTGTGTGTGTGTGTGTATGGTTGTAATTGTGTATAATATGTGCTGGCTAAATTGTTCACACAAAAGGGTTGATTTTGATATTGGTGTTGTATGACCGAAATAAACAAATTTCATTCATTCATTCAAGTACTAATACCACACTGTTAAAGAACAGAATATTTACCGAAGTACTAATACCACGCTGTTAAAGAACAGACGTATTTACTGAAGTACTAGTCTGTTTCATGACTCTCACAAGACAAAAAAGAATAAAGGTTTATTTGACGCTCATTTCTCTTTATGCTACATAAGAAAATATATTTTATGGAGGATGAATGGAAGAGTAATGAAGCTGCTCTGTAGTCTGGTGGTACAGCAGCAGATACTTCTGAATGTGTTGTCAGGCGGCAGCAGGGTGAACAGACTGTGTCTGGGTGGGTGTAGTCTTGTTGTATCTCTGGACTCTGCAGACATTTACATTTAGGACATTTAGCAGACGCTTTTGTCCAAAGTGACTTACAATAAGTACATTTGTCACAAGAAAGAAACAGTGCATAACAGTGGTAAGAGAATCCATAAGATGTGATTGCACAGCCTAGTGATCTAGTGTATAGTGAAAACAGAAGTGGAGAGGAGGATTTGTGGTTGACTGTGTCAAACGCAGAAGATAGGTTGAGGAGGATGAGTGGGACGAGGCTCTGGAGGCAAGGAGCAACTCAGTCACTGTGAGGAGGGCCGTCTCAGTGGAGTGAGCGGTCCTGAAGCCTGACTGATGGAGGTCGAAGGAGGTCGTTTTGTGAAAGGTAGGAGGACAGTTGGTTGTAGACGGTGCGTTCCAGGGTTTTAGAGAGGAACGAAAGAAGAGATACAGGTCTGTAGTTTTGGATGTCAGCTGAGTCTAGGTCGGGTTTCTTTAGGAGTGGCTTTACTGTAGGTGTTTTAAAGGAGCTGGAATACAGCCTGAAGTGAGGGAGGAGTTGGTGGTGGTGAGGAAAGGCAAGATATCTTGTGAGATGTCTTCGAGAAGAGAGGAGGGAATCGGGTCAAGGGAACAGGTGGTGGCACGGTTAGATGTAACTAGTGTGTGAACATCTTCAGAGAGAGAGAGAGGGCTGAAGCAGGTAAGGCCATCTGAGGTGAGGGATGGGGGAGGTGCTTCCTGGATGGGCATAGGAGTAAATGAGGAGCTGATGTCTTTTACTTGGGGCTGGAGGGGTGAGGTGGGAAGAGAACATGGAGAATAGTTTCCTGGGGTTGGTGGCAGAGGAGTTGACTTAGACAGGTAGAAGGCAGATTTGGCTGCTGATACAGTTGAGACGTCTCACTTCACTGATGTCACTGATGCTCTGAAGATGATACCTGTCAGGAGCAGTCAGTAAATTAACGTGCACTCGGCTCTCAGGGTCGTATTGGGGCTTTATTGAAGGACGATAACAGACTGATCATAAATAAATTTGGCTTCAGACAAAGGCTTTCCTGTTGTGGGGTTGAAAATTGCTTGTCCTTCCGCTCACGTGAACACCTGTGCACCTGTCCCAAATCAAAGGGCATATCACGTCACACTATCCGACATCCGCTCATCATGATTATCATAATAACACCAACAAACAGAAACTTCAAGACAGTATAGTCCAACATATGATCAGCATAATTCACATCAGAAAATGCATGATGTCTCAACATAATTGTGAATCAATAAGGTAAGGTAAGGTCTGCAAAACGGCTTCAACAATACCAGTGATGTTCTAGTGGTTTAAATCACCTTCTGTAGAGCCGTCCTGTCCTGGGCCGTGATGAACCATGACAGTTTGTGATGTTTCCAGTCAGGATGATTTCTATTGCTCCTCTGTAAAAGTTGAATTCAGCCTTTCTAAGTTTCAGTAGGAAGTCAAGCCTTTTCTGTGCTTTTGGATGGTGATGTGTGATGAACAAGACAGGTTCTCATAGGGCTGCACGATTATGGCCAAAATGATAATCACGATTATTTTTATCAATATTGAAACCACAATTATTAATCACGATTATTCATTATGTTAGGTAAAACATATCTTTTTATTGCACTTTCTTTTTTAAACAAACCATATGTGAACAAGGCTTCAAATTGAAACTTAAAATAATAATAAATCATTAATAATAAAATAAAATGTACCCAAGACAAAGGACAAAAAATACATATGCCATTGCAGAGTGCAATCATAAAGTGCCTGGGTTGTCTGGGTTGGCGCTGGACACGGACGGGGATTTAGTGGACCAGCGTTAGCTTCGGCCTTCATGCATTCATCATATTTGGGTTTGTGGTGTTTTTTTCAGGCGGTTGAATAAGTTAGTTGTGTTGCCCTGTGGAGCAGACACAACTCTGAAAAGAGAAGGAGTTTAGGAAGTTAGAAGTTTAAGAAGTGTTTAGGGGCGGGACACCGCCGTGAAATGTCGTCCAGATAGAGACAGAGTGAGCGACTTTTTCAGGGTTGAGCGACATCGCTGGACGGAGTGATATCGCTCGCGGCACGTCACGGTTCAGACTGGTGAGGGTCCAGGCTGGTGATGGTTCAGACTGGTGAGGGTCCAGGCTGGTGATGGTCCAGGCTGGTGATGGTTCAGACTGGTGATGGTTCAGACTGGTGAGGGTCCAGACTGGTGAGGGTCCAGGCTGGTGGGGGTCCAGGCTGGTGATGGTTCAGACTGGTGAGGGTCCAGGCTGGTGATGGTTCAGACTGGTGAGGGTCCAGGCTGGTGATGGTCCAGGCTGGTGATGGTTCAGACTGGTGAGGGTCCAGACTGGTGAGGGTCCAGGCTGGTGGGGGTCCAGGCTGGTGATGGTTCAGACTGGTGAGGGTCCAGGCTGGTGATGGTTCAGACTGGTGAGGGTCCAGGCTGGTGATGGTCCAGGCTGGTGATGGTTCAGACTGGTGAGGGTCCAGGCTGGTGATGGTTCAGACTGGTGAGGGTCCAGGCTGGTGGGGGTCCAGGCTGGTGATGGTTCAGACTGGTGAGGGTCCAGGCTGATGATGGTTCAGACTGGTGAGGGTCCAGGCTGGTGATGGTTCAGACTGGTGAGGGTCCAGGCTGGTGGGGGTCCAGGCTGGTGATGGTTCAGACTGGTGAGGGTCCAGGCTGCTGATGGTTCAGACTGGTGAGGGTCCAGGCTGTCAGGGATGTTATCTTTGATGTGTTCAGCTCATCTGGCAGCCTGGCCTCACACTTGATGAGGGCACTCCTGGTTTTGTAGCCTGTGATGTTCTGGATCTGCTGCCACATATCTTTAGTGCTGTTGGTGTTGAGGTCCTCTCTAGTCTCTCTCTGGTGGTGTTGTCCCCGACTGAAAGGATGGAGCTCTCGCCTTTCCAGTCATCTAGACCTTCTGGTTCATCAACACATCAGATTTAGACTGATTTAAGGCTCATAAGATAAGGTGGAGATGGACAACGAGGTGAAAGACTGATTTTAATAATAAAATGGTATTTTCATCATTTTCATTGTCTCCTCTGAGAAGGACTGAGTAACATCAGAGGCCTGTGTATCATGAATTCATCAGCAGAGTGAGAAAAAGTGTAAAACTGAAGATTTTCCTCAGTTTGGCTCAGAGCTCAGGAACAGAAGCAGAAAACGAGACGAGCAGGAGTGATAACTGAAGTCTGACACAAACATCCAGCAGATAAACAACACAACACACAACAACACAAACATGCAGCAGGTCTGTTTGAGATGAAGTGGGTCAGGAGCTGTCTGTGATTATGTGTGTGAAACTTAACGTATGCAGTGTTTTTATAGCAGCATCTCGTCTCTGACTGACTGAGAAACTATTTGTGGAGCGATAACGAGGTTCAGCCTCACAGCTGACAAACTGCACGTGATGAGGACGAAGAAGAACAGTGAGAACGAGACAACAGTAAAAATAGATCCAAAAAAAACTTTAGATGGTCACAGTTTGAAGAAGCTTTATTAACCAGAGCCTCCTGACAACAATATTGATAGACTGATAGATGGAAACCATAGATTGTATAAATGGTGGACAGAGCTGATGCGTCGTCACCCAAAATGAATCTCACAGTGAGCGCTACTGGCTGTAGCCATCATGGCAGCGCCTGACTCCAGCTAATGAGAGGTGCCTGTGATCCAGCAGTGTCTTTTTATTTTCCGTCTCTTCTCTGTATGTTCATGAAGAAAAAGAACATTTCCCTCCTTCAGCAGTCAGATAAAGAATTTCAGTACATTACTGTGGATTTCAGCTCCTCCACGGTTTGTTGCTGCAGAAGGTAGAAAAAGTGAAAGTGAAGATAAATTTATGATTAATCAATTAATTGTTTATCAGTCTGTTGAGGTCATTTATTGAAAATGTGTTTTACATTTGGAAATAAATATACTGATCAACAGTCTCTCCATGGTCAGTCGTTCACATTGTGATGTGAATACGGTTTGTTTTTTGTGTTTAATTAGATTTCACTTGTTTTATTATAATGACTCATTATAGTTTAATAAGAATAAAAACACAGACTGGAGTTAGACTCAAACATATTTTTACTGTTCGTAAAACAAAAATAAAAATGTGATTTAGGCCTTTAGTTTATTTGAGTGTTTTGCACAGAACTCATATTAGAAAATGTAATTTATTGTCATGACACAAAACCACAAAAACATAAAGTGAATAAACTGGTCAGACAGAATAACATCCTCCGTTTTCTGGATGGACTTCTGAACGCATGTTCAATGAACTCCTTGTTACCGTGGTAACCCTGAGTGGTTTCCATGGCTGTTTGAGCAAAGAGAGGGAGGGATGTTGTCCTTCTCCCCCCTCCTCTCCTCCTCCTCCTCCTCCTCTTCTCTCCTCCTCTTCCTCCTCCTCTTCTCTCTCCTCCTCCTCCTCCTCCTCCTCTTCTTTCCTCCTCTTCCTCCTCCTCTTCTCTCTCCTCCTCCTCTTCTTCTTTCCTCCTCTTCCTCCTCCTCTTCACTCTTCTATCTTCTCCTCCTCTTCTTTCCTCCTCTTCCTCCTCCTCCTCCTCCTCCTCCTCTTCTTTCCTCCTCCTCCTCCTCTTCTTTCCTCCTCTTCCTCCTCCTCTTCTCTCTCCTCCTCCTCCTCCTCCTCCTCTTCACTCTTCTCTTCTCTCTCCTCCTCCTCTTCTCTCTCCTCCTCTTCTTTCCTCCTCTTCCTCCTCCTCTTCTCTCTCCTCCTCCTCCTCCTCTTCACTCTTCTCTCTTCTCCTCCTCCTCGTCACTCTTCTCTCTCCTCCTCCTCCTCCTCTTCACTCTTCTCTCTTCTCCTCCTCCTCTTCACTCTTCTCTCTTCTCCTCCTCCTCGTCACTCTTCTCTCTCCTCCTCCTCCTCCTCCTCGTCACTCTTCTCTCTTCTCCTCCTCCTCTTCACTCTTCTCTCCCCTCCTCCTCCTCCTCGTCACTCTTCTCTCTTCTCCTCCTCCTCTTCACTCTTCTCTCTTCTCCTCCTCCTCGTCACTCTTCTCTCTCCTCCTCCTCCTCCTCCTCGTCACTCTTCTCTCTTCTCCTCCTCTTCTTCTCTCTTCCAGTTCTCAGGGATGAAGGAGATTAGACGTCAGTTGTGATGAATCTGCTGCAGATGAAGAATGAAAGTGTGGGAGGTTGTTGTCGTGCAGGTGAGGAGTCAGTGACAGGTGGACAGGAGCTCCGCCCACACTGAAACGTGTCATTAGTGTCACCTGCAGGAAGCCGAACATCTGAACAACTGAACAAAAGAAAAGATGAAAGCATGAACGACAAAAATGTAAACCAAAAAAAACCAAAGAAATTAAAAAGGTGATAAAGTGGTAAAAGTAAAATCTGATAAATATAGAATGACCTGATCATCTGCGATCATCCACTGAGCACGTCAGTCTACATACTAATGGGAGGCCTCAGTATTACACTGAGACTGTTGTAGTAGAAACTCTGTAGGAGACATACTTCACACTGAATATGAAATAATACATAGCACAGTACAAAACATTCACAGAAGAAATAAATGTTTCTATTTACTTCTTGTTAAAAAAAAAACCTCATTTGTTAATAATCTTTATTATTTCTCAGTTAATGAGCTACACATCTTCACCTTCACATCACGGATACAAACCAGATTCTCCTCTTTAATAAACTTCATCACAATATCTCTGTTTGTCTTCATGAAACATTCAGTTTGTTGTTTTCTGATTCAGTCACAAAAATCTTCATCAACACTTTCAGTAAAAACAGAAGAAGATGAGTCGACACTGATGTGTAAAATCTGCACCTTTAAAAAAAAAACAACAACATTAAACACTCAGATATCAAACTACATTTATAATTCTGCACTTCTTCACTGATTTTATGCATCGAGGCTGTGGATACTAATCTGACTAGTGCTCAGCTTTAATAATAACTCACACATGATTAAAACCTTAAAAAAAAGAGACTGGCACATGAATAAACCTTCAAAATAAGACAGAGTGTTTTTAGTCCAGCTGAGATGTAAAGTTAAGCTTTAGTCAGAAACATTTTCCTGTTGGATGGACGAGTCTCTTAAAGAACATTCATCTCTGGTTACAAGACATAAAATCCTGGACAGTCTGACTCGGTTTGAGACTCAGTTTGACTCAGTTTGAGTCTGATGACGCAGTCTCAGATCATTGTTAACCAGGTTAAATTTTACGTCCGACAGCAGAGCAGCTTGTGAAAGACGTTCCTGAACTCCGCGTTGAAGGCGGTGTAGATGATCGGGTTGACGGCGCTGTTGACATAACCGAGCCACGTTACCACAGAGATAAGGGTGGGGCCAATGTCACATGACTGACATAACACCTTGGTGACGTGGACGACGAAGAAAGGTGTCCAACAGGCCAGAAACACACCTAAAGACACAGAGGACAGACAACGTTAGAGGGGCAGGTGATCATTATTATGAGGTTCAGAAAAAACATGAGGACAATCAGGACATGACTTTAGCGTGTGTCATCTGCATAAAGAAGTGTATTATAAATCTGCAATGGACTTATTACATTACATTACATTTAGGGCATCTAGCAGACGCTTTTGTCCAAAGCGACTTACAATAGGTACATTTGTCACTAGAAAGAAACCACAACATATCACCGTTGGTAAAGTAGAAAAGAAAAGATAAAAACAATTTTCAAGCCCTCATCTGAGCAAAGTAGCTGCTATTTATCAAGGACACCATAAGTACAAAAGTGCTATGGTGTAAGTGCTACGGGTCAGAACATACAAGTGCATGTAAATACATTTTTTTTAAGGGGTGGGGGGGTTGGGAGGGAGTCATGCTATGCGGGGTCGAGGTGAAGTCTGAAGTGAGTCTTGAGTCTTTTGCAGAAGATGGCGAGCGATTCTGACTAATCATCTTTATAAACAATGGGGGTTTAATGACTGGATTTTACTTTGTGGGAACTGTTCCTTTAAAGACACACACACACACACACACACACACACACACACACACACACACACACACACACACACAAACAGCTGTCCAGGTAATCAGGTCAAAAAGGCGTCTTTACACCCACAAGAAAAAGTAAAAGCAAAGAACTTCAAAAACATCTACAGGTGTGGGTGGAGCTACATGCTGACATGTCACCTCTGACTCATCACTGCTGTGTGGAAATCTTCATTAAAATGGAAATTTTAAATCTGTGCAGCAATGATTAGACCTACACTGATTACTTGATTAATCAATTAGTTGATTGACAGAAAATGAATCAGTAACTGTTTTCATAATCATCTTATCGTTTCAATTATTCATCAAAAACTTTCAACATTGACTGAAAACTTGTTGGGAGATGATCTGTGTTTCTCTGCTGAGGGTTTAATCAGGATTTAATGTTAGTAAAATATGTTGAAATTAAACAGTTTCCTCATTAAATATACAGAATATAATTATCCTAACAGGTTGAAGAAAGCATCAGCTTTTCTCTCTGACTTGTTGTTAGTAGAACATCACAGGGTGTTGAAGTGTCCTGGACGAAACACTGAAGCCCAAATTTCTCCTGATAATCTGTGTGTGTGTGTGTGTGTGTGTGTGTGTGTGTGCAGGCAGGTTTGTTTAAATGTGTCTCTGGTGTTTAGGTGCTGCTGAGGCGGTAATGTGGTTTCCACGGAGATGAGATGGATAGAAACAGTTTCTATTTTTACTGAGACGATCACAGTTTCTCTGTGTGTTACAGTTAAACATGAAAAAACAGAACAAACTTCCAGCTGAGAGAGAAGAAAATCTCATTTAGGAGAATAAATATGGCTTGTTTGTCTTTAGTGCCGACTCGCCTCCTGGAGAGACTTGGTCACGCTGATGAACACAGAGCTGGATGTGGACAGACAAACTCACTGTGTCATGACTTTATACTAAAATTCATTTTTCTGCATTAATGTGAATCTAAATGATCATTCATACAGTTTGTACCTTGATATCAAAAATATAAATTCAGTCTAAGGACGTATTTACACAACAGAACAACAGACATAAAACTGGAAGACTTGTCATGTTTGAGAGCAAAGATGGAGGACAGAAGAGGACGTCGTTCCTCATCATCAGTAAAAATCTTTTTTTGACCTTTGTCATATGAAAAACCTCGCTCAACAACAGAATCAGAGCTGAAGAGTTCAGCTAACTAATTAATCAGCTACGGTTTTAATCATTGATGAATCATTTCAGTCATTTTGATCTCAAAAATCTAAAACTAGAATGTAATTCTACAGAGTGCATACCTCCGCCAAAGTCCAACAGTCACCTTTAATGCAATCAAGCCACGTCCAATATCAATTCAGAGATATTTAGATCTGCTAGATTCAGATTTTTATTTTAGACAGTTTTTAGTCGTTCAGTTTCTCAGTTGCAGTTTTGTCTCATATGTAATTGTTATTAATTGTTGGTTTGATGCTCGATTGAACTTTTATTTTCAGTTTCTTTTTCTTCCTTTTTTTTCAAAGTATTTTATTTATTTTTTTGTCCTTTTGATGGCTTTATTTGATAGGGCAGCTTGAGATATGACTGGAAATGGGATGGGGGGATGACAAGCAGCAAAGGACTCGAAGCCTGGGCTGCTGCAGCGAGCCTCTACCAGCTGAGCCACCGTGGCACCCACAGCCTCCTTTCAAGTTTGTTTGTTATTGCTTTTGCTTTTTTTGTTAGTGCTCCCATTGGACGATAATTATGAATAAAGGTCAACCGATTGAATGCTCACCGACGACAACGGGCAGGACCTTCATGGCTTTGCGTTCTCTGCCGCTGACTCTGCTGCTCTTACTGTTTCTTCTTCCTCTCTTCGTCTTCATCAGGCCGTTCTCTCTCCTGCTGCTGCCCTCCCTCCTCTCTGCCGGCTCACCGTCTGACACGCTATCGATCTGCGTTGTCATCGGGTCACTCTCTGCTACCACCGCCATCTCGTCGCGCTGCTCCTCTGTCACTGGGGTTGCAGAGGGCGTCGTCATGGAAACAGTGGATGGGGAGGTGGGGCTGAGGCTGGACGGCGTGGCGTACACGACCTTCCCTCGACTCCCAGCGGTCGAGGATTTCGCTCGCTGTAGAGCTGAGCCGAGATGTAAAGAGAAAGCTCGGCGGCCGGCTCGACCCGCCTGAGATCGACTGCGACCGCTCCATCGCCGCAGGCCTCGAAACATCCAATAATACAAGAAGAGCATGACGGGACAAGGCACGAAGAAGGAGCAGATGGACGAGTACACCACGAAGCGGTCGTCCTCCAGTTTGCACACGCTCCGATCACGACCCGGCACCTGGTTCAGACCGAAGATAACTGGACTCGCCACGCCCAGAGACAGCACCCAGGTGGCAGTGATGAGAGCCAGCTGACGGATGCTGAACTGGTTCCTGTTGTACTTCAGAGGGACCACCACCGCGATGTACCTGAAACACAAGACAGACAGGTGAGACAGGTGAGGCAGCGTCACACAGACAGGTGAGACAGCGTCACTGAGACGGGTGAGTTGCAACACACACGGACCAGTGAGTCAGGTTAATAACTGCACACCAACCAATCAGGATGTGTTTCAGGTGTGTGGTTTTTGTTTTGGATCATTTCTGCTTGAGGATGTTTTTGTTGGTAATTTGATTTCCTGTCAGAGGAAACAGGATGTTTCTCAGACTTAAACCTGCTGACTCAGCACTTCTGTATGTTAAACTGTGGCAGTTTGTGTAGTTTATGTTGTGATGATAAGTTGATTCAGCTCCTGTCAAAGTGTTTCATTATATTTCCTCAGCATGTTGAAAGCTGTTAGTCGGCTCCATTAGCAGCTGTCGGATATAAAAATCTGGATTCAATCATCTGTTTTCTCTCTAACGACGTGACTGAAACTATAAATATGATTAAAGTGTATGTGACTCGTGAAGATCACAGCGAGAGACCTCAGAGAGTTAACATGAAGCTGAAGGTTAAAATAAATGGAATGAGAGTCATTTATTTTTTAAAACTCGTTCATGAGATTCATTAAATTATCTTTATTAATCTGTACTGTAATAAAGACGACTGTCACATGATCATGATGGAGAAATACTCTGGTGCCTCGTTCAGGTCAAACTGAAGTTGTTATTTGAAAATCTTAATTAACTCTGCTGGCAGTCTGCTGCTAATTAAGTCTTTATTTCTGCAGCATGATGGAGGTCATCAGACCGTAATGAGAGGACATGTCACTCACACACTGATCACTCTGAGTTAAATACATGATGAGGACATCTTCATCTCTCTTCTTATCACATGCTAGATTCAGACTGAGGACAGGTGGACTCACCGGTCCACGCTGATGGCACACAGGTTGAGGATGGAGGCTGTACACAGCATCACGTCCATCGTCATCAGAGCGTCACAGATGCTGGTGCTCAACGTCCAGATACCTCCCAGAAACTAAACACAACAAACACAATCAAATGTCCTCACTTTACAAAGTGTCCTCACTCTGCAGTTCAAATGTCATACTGGTCCTCATAAACACTGACCTCAGAATATAGAGTGTCCCTACTCTCTGACATGTCCTCACTCTGCAGGTATAACGTCTCACTGACCTCAGACTGGACGTAGAGCGTCCCTACTGTCTGACATGTCCTCACTCCGCAGCTATAAAATCTCAATGACCTCAGACTGGACATAGAGCGTCCCTACTGTCTGACATGTCCTCACTCCGCAGCTATAAAGTCTCACTGACCTCAGACTGGACATAGAGCGTCCCTACTCTCAGACATGTCCTCACTCCGCAGATATAAAGTCTCACTGACCTCAGAGTAGACGTAGAGCGGCAGCACCAGCACTGCCAGCAGCAGGTCGGCCACCGCCAGGCTGATGATAAAGTAGTTGGTGGCAGTTTTCAGGGAGCGCTCAGTGAGCACACTCAGACACACCAGGATGTTGCCCAGGATGATGACCAGGATTAAAGGGACACCGAGGACCAGGGCCAGGTAGTTGTAGTCCTTCAGGTGCATCTTACCTGGCAGGCTGTCAGGTGTCACATTGTCCATGATGGAGGCCCTGAACACAGCTGCTTGGCTGGATTCAACATCTGGACACAAACAGTTTACTGTCAGACTGTTTCATACATTCAGACAGCGTATTGATGAGTTCAGGTCTCACCTTGTTGTTCCCTGTCCCAGGTGTTGGCTCAGTGCTCTGGGGGTTTCAGTGTCAGCAGTTTGACAGCAGACTGAGTCTGATTTCTTCAGATTCTTCTCTTCGCTCATCATGATCAGTCTGCTGCTGATTGTCAATAATAGACAGGAAATGTAGTTTGTCTCAAACACACACACACACACACACACACACACACCATCCTGCAGCACAAAATGTGGATTAATCAGCTGCTGAAAATAGTCACAAACTATTTGCTCCTGCAGCAATTTGCATTGTCTTTTGCCTATTTCCTAGAAATTCTGTTCAAGTTTGTGCTGCATTTGGATGAAAACAAGGATTAATTAATTAGTAATAAAGGAATTTACGGCAGGTGATTCTCAATGGCTAAATACGGCAAATGTGTGTTGTTTTGTTTCTGATGAAAACTGATTGTAGACGACCTTCAGACATTCAACACAGACTGATCTTATGTTTCTGTTGATGATTTGTGATGCTCTTTTATTTTGGTGGTCATATAAGGAAGTGGAGCAGCTTGTATTAAATGTCAGGTGTATTGTTGGTGGAGTGTCTCTTCTCAGACTGAAGCAGATCACAGAGCTGCTCTCCAACCACTTCGCAGTTACCACGACAACCAGAGACCAGGGCCAAACACAAATACACACACACACACTCACACACATGCACAACATACACACACACATGTTAGCATGCTAACATTAGCTAAACTAAGATGGCGAACATGGTAAACAGTATACCTGCTACACATCAGCATGTTAGCGTTGTCACTGTGAGCATGTTAGCATGCTGATGTTAGCATTTAGTTGAGCCTCACAGAGCTGCTAGCATTCCTGTAAGATCAATCCCATTTCCAGTTTTTACCCCTGTCCCTCGTTTTGCCCCTCAGAGCAGAGTTAAAGGGGTTAAAATCTCCCCCTATACAATGGGACGACCCTTCAACACCCTCAGACATCATCAGTCATCGTTGAAGGCGTCTATGTAAACAGACGCGACCAGAAATTTCCAACATGTCGTCTTCAGCTATGGTGATTTCTCTTGTGTTACCATGGCAACCCCGGTATTATCACAATGCAATTTGTCATCTGATGGAGACAGAAAAACATGGACGCTCTCAAGTCATTTACAACTTCAATCAAGTCATCAAATAATAAGAACCGCTTCATCAGCTGGACACTGTTGGTGTTTTACAGGCTAACATTAGCGACCTGTGCTGCTGCCCTGCAGTCTGCTCTAATGTTAGAGGGGCGCCACCAACTGCAGCAACCTCGCTGCTGAACTTCAGTTACATGATAGGCCTCACATGTCAGCAAAGGGGAAATGCAACATTAAAATATATCAAAATGCAGGACTGTCATGCAGAAATCAGCAATAACGGTGTGACGTCAGTGGGCTAACAAGTTAGCGACAGAGACATCAGCTAACTAGTAGTGATTGCTTTCTTATAACCTGCAGTTTGAAGTGAGCCTCTGAAAAACATGAAACCTGAACACTTCATCCTGCACCTCTATCCAACATGAACCAGAGACACTACACCTACTATGTTAATAAAATGACGAACCCTCTAGAGGGCAGTATGACTGTCTGACTATTCAGATGAAGAACAGGCCCGAAAGCTCGGTCCACACAGCTCAGTGGTGTCACTGAGGACATAAACAGAGCAGCAGAGACAAAATGATTGCGACAATCAGCTCGTCACCTCCTGCTGCTTCACAGCTTCAACTCATTAGATTCTCATCAGTTCATCAGACAGCAGCACCACGCTTATCTTCACACCAAAGGCTTTTCACACAAAGATGGACAGGAAACACAGAAGAAGAGATGGAGGGATGGATGGTTTTGATGGTGTTGATGGATGATGACAGGATCTCTGATTGATTCCAGCAGGACGTCTCTCTGATTAACAACGTTATCTGTGATTATCACACTGATGTTTGGTGACAGAAAGCTTCAGTTTCTGACTCAAACCATCTACAGATGCTTCATGTGTGTAAAAGTGGAGATGAACATCAGCTGCAGCTCAGTGACTCAGTGAAGTGTAGTGAACTCTACCCGACCTCCACCCACACAGTTTAAACTCTGTCGTCCTGATAATCTGTGCAGCTGTCAGCCTGCGACAGAGCTGTAAGTCTGATCTGATATGATCATCTCTTACTGACATGATTCATGTTACTGGGGTTCACAGACACTGTAGAGACTCAAATCAATATTGATCAATATCTGGTGTTAGACAGGAAGTGATCAGCTGCAGCAGGTCATCTCTATCGGCAGAGACAGTCTGACAGTGATGCTGTTTGTTATCAGATTAAGAGACACATGATTGTTTCAGTTTCCTCGTTGTGTTCAGCATCAGGTAAGTTTTTAGATTTGAAATCTGTTTTCATGGTGACTCCGGACTTCCTCTCCACATTCTCCTCTTTTATTTTTCTTTGTATTTCGTGCAGAAATCTTAATTGACCTTCGTTTGTCAGATAAAATGTTTGTCCTCTCGTAGTGTTCAGGTTTCACAGCTTTAAAGGTCTGCTGCTGATGGAGCTGCTGATGGAGCTGCTGATGGAGAACATTCTAACAGGTGCCACAGCTCTGATGCTGCTGCTGCTGATGATGATGATGATGGTGATGATGATGAAGAGGACACACACCATCATGTGTGTAATGAGGTGTCTCACACACGGGGAGTGTTTCCCTCCAGGCAGCTGGTGTGTTAACAGCTCCGTCACCTCCACCTTTAAACTGACACTGACTGTTTGATGACACCTGCTCTGATTGGATGGGTTACAGCCAATCACAGGACAGACAGATGTTTATATGTACCCTGTGTTCCAGTACCTGTAGCACCACACTATTAAGTATGCCAGAGAAAGATTTATGCGGCAATCGAGCTGCATGGGACACCACCCGCCCGAGTTGCTCTTACGCGCAAACGTGACGTAACTTCCTGGCTTGTAGCATTTTTAGTGTTCCCGTTTGTCTTTGTGGGCATCGCTACATGACGAGTTGGGAAAGAACATGGACGCCATCAGGGCAGTAGCAGGCTAGTCATTGTTATTGTTATTGTTAGCTACATTAGCCTCTTCAGCAAACCAGCTCGAAAATAAAACTTTAAATTATATTGCACGCGCAGCAAGACCATGCAATGCATTGGTGAAGTGTGTAAGAGCATTTAAAATCCACATCAAAATGACCAACGTGGTACAAATACAAAGAAAATACATCAATTACGGGCGCAGCCGTCTTTGTTTGTCTAGTCGTGTGGTTATCCTCGCTCTCCTCGGTGTAGTCTCAGGAGCCCCGAGTGGGACAGTTGATATTACGACCAAAAGGGGGCGTGCCTCAGTGAAATGTCGCAAGACAGCTGGGAGATTTCACACTTTGCAACTCGGGCGGGTGGTGTATCATGCATCTGGATTGCCGCATTAGTGTGTCCCAATAAGACGTATAACAACCAACTACATCCAGTCACATTTGTCATTGTCTCTGGACATTTAACCAATCAGAATAGAGTGGGCTTTTAGGGGGCGGGGCCTTAAAAAGACTTTGACATATATAATGAATTCATTTAAAGAGTGAATCAGACTCAAAATATAAAACAGGAAATGAATTAAAGAGAATTACATCAAGGCTTTGCGACTGTGTGTCTGATGTGGTAGTCTGCAGCACGGGAGCTCCACAGGGTACAGTGCTCTCCCCTTTCCTCTTCACACTCTACACGTCAGACTTCAGTTACAACACTGACAGCTGCCACCTCCAGAAGTTCTCTGACGATACAGCCATTGTTGCACGTGTGGCAGAGGGGAACGATCTGGAGTACAGGAAGGTTATCACCAACTGTGTCGCCTGGTGTGAACTGAACCACCTGCGCATCAATGCCGGTAAGACAAAGGAGGTGGTGATCGATTTCAGGAGGAAGCCTCCTCAAACTGCACCGGTGAACATCCAGGGTTTGGACATTGAGATCGTGGAGGAGTACAAATACCCGGGTGTTCACATAAACAATAAACTGGACTGGACTCACAACACAGATGTCCTGTACAAGAAGGGCCAAAGTCGTCTCCATCTGTTGAGGAGACTGAGGTCCTTTGGTGTGTGCAGGTCACTGCTAAAAACTTTCTATGACTCTGTGGTAGCATCAGCGATCTTCTACGCTGTGGTCTGCTGGAGCTGTGGAAGCTCAGAGAGGGACAGGAAGAGACTCAATAAGCTGGTCAAGAGGGCTGGCTCAGTCTCGGACTGTCCTCTGGACTCCATTGAGGAGGTGGGTGAGAGGAGGATGTTAGCCAAGCTGACATCGATTATGGACAACCCCTCTCACCCACTACATGATACTGTGGGGGCCCTAAGCAGCTCCTTCAGTAACAGACTGCTCCACCCACGGTGCAAAACAGAACGCTGCCGCAGGTCGTTCATCCCGTCTGCAGTCAGACTGTACAACACCACAAACTCTTAATGTAGCACCATAAGCACCTTAAACACCTACATATGCTGCACTATTACCACTTCTACTTCCGCCAATTTGTGCAATTACCGTGTGCAATAATACCTTGTTAATAGCTTTTTTATTTTTATTTTATTTTTCTACACATTTATATTTTCTGTCTCTTATTTAAATCCTTTTTAGTATTTTAAGTCTACTTGTTTTATGTCCCCTGTACGTATTGGATGTCTGTCTACCTGCTCATGTATTTATTGTATGTCTGTCTACCTGCTGCTGTAACGAGTAAATTTCCCCGATGTGGGATAAATAAAAGTCTAAAGTCTAATCAAACAGCTTCAGTTCATCATCAGTCAACAGGAAGTGATGTACAACATGCTGCTCATCTGTGATTGGTAGATGGGTGTGAGTCATGTTTGGTGGGCGGGGCCTCTGTTAAGAGCTGCAGGTGTTCAACAGTTGGACAGATTTACCATGAGGTCATCAGGTCACATGACGGAGGACGAGTTCAGAGAGAGAGACCGTTATCTATAATCCATTGATTAATAATTATTAATGAGCATATCTGCTCGTCCATAAACTATAAACAGCTGTGCATGGCCGGATTTTCACAATAAAAGCACATCAAACTGATCAAATTCATTTTAATGTAAAGTTTAATTCTAAACTTAGCTGTTATGATTTAAGAGACTGTGGTTCAAACACAGGTTCATGGACCTTCAGTGGTCCATAGGAGACATTTATATTGATTATTAATCATTAAATCTGTATCAGGACTCAGAGAGGTGGATGACCTCAGTGTGACAGTCACACATGAACAGAAACTGAGAGGTCAAACTGTAGAAACACTCATCACTTCATATGTTAATTATTTTCTCTCTTCAGTTTAAAATCATGAAAATGAAACCCTTTCACAATAAAACAACAGAAAACTGATAAAGACTCACAGATCAGAGAACGTCCTCCAGTCAGACCTCCTATCTCCTTCTTCTTCTTTCTTCCCTTCCTTCTTCTTCTTCACTCGTCTCAGTTTATTGATCCAAAATCATTGATTTACAAACATTCTCAATCTTCACAGCTCCTCCTCTCACTCTTCTGTCCTTTAGTTCTCCTCCTCTTGTCTCCTCCTCTTGTGTCCTCCTCTCGTCTCCTCGTCGTCTATGTACTGACTGAAAGTTTTTTCTTCTCATCTATAAAAAGATTCAACAAACATCATCACCTCTCTCTGTTGTAGCTCTGTGATTGGCTGATACTCAGTAGTGATGAAGAGACCCTCCTCTCTCTCGCTCTCTCTCTCTCTCGTCCTCTTCTTCTGTGGTGTTTTTCTTCCTGTTAGGTTTAATCACTCTTCATGTGTATTGATACCGATATGATAAATCAGCTGATGAGCAGCAGCTGGATGTAGATAATGAGACTTAAAGAAATCATTAATGATCAACAATAAGAGCACACAGTGTGTGTGTGTGTGTGTGTGTGTGTGTGTGTGTGTGTGTGTGTGTGATGTCACATGATATAAGTCATGCAGGTTTGAACTTCTTTGTTGATCTCTCTCATTTGAGGCGGGTGGAGCAGCTGGAGCAGGTGGAGCAGCTCACCTGTTGCAACTGGCGGGGGGAAGCTCAAAGTTGATTCTGATCTCTCTGAGGATGATGTGGTTCTGGTGGACTGGTCGGTCTGAGACCTTCAGAACAAACCGGGTCAGTGATGCAGTCTGGATCAGTCTGAGGTCGTGGTTCTCTGATGGACTGACCCCTCCAGGTTTAAGGTGAGTTTCTGCTCCACCTATCTCAGTGTTCATGAATGGTGTTGAGATGGAGCTGGGATGGACACTGGACCTGGTGTCAGCAGTTCCTGTGTGTGTTTCAGACAGGAAGTGGACTTAAAGTCTGACTGACGTTGATCTGTGTGCAGTGCATGATGGGAAATAACACTGCTCTGTAACACCACTGGGATGTGAAGCAGGTGACACACCTTGAAGGACAGTTGTACTGGTCTCCAGTAAGTTTAACTCTCACATTCAAACCCTTTAATTATGATTCTGCTTCAGAAGGATGAGGATGAGGAGGAGGAGGACATTATCTCTCCTTCACACTCCTCCTCACCTTCATCTGTCACCTCTTTATTTTCCTCTCTCTGTTTCCACGGCGATTCATCACATTAACTCTCTGCCACCACCAAGGAGGTGATGTTTTCTCATGTGTCCATTTGTTGGTTGGTTGGTTGGATGGTTGGTTGGACTAGGATTGGCTGAATTAAAGGGGACTGTTGGGATCTGGTGGAGGTATGCACTCTACTAAGTGCCATACCAGTTTGTAAGAGCCGCATTTAATGTTATTTAGTTTATTTCTGTTTACAGGATATTTTGATTATTAAGGATGAATTATTAATTAAGAACAATGAATTTTATTAGTAGCAGTAAGTGTGTGCCCTCCTCCATCCTCAGGTGGTGAGGGCGGGGCTTAACCTTTAAGTTTTAAAGGCTGATGTGAGACAGGGGATTGGCCGCCGTAAGCAGCGATGCTGTCATTGACTGCAGCCGCAGCATCATCAGATCAATGGACTCATAAGAAAAGTCATATTTTGCTTTAAGTTTCTGTTTTTGTGTTTTGACAATAAATTCTATTTCATCTGAGAACAACACTGCTCACGGGATCTTTTTGTGACTGCGTGTCAGACACACTGCTTACTCCACATTGGTAAATGGACAGATAGGGCAGAAGTTAAAGGACAGACTCATTAATGAAAGACTGATGGACAACTGTCCAATCTGTAGTGAATCAGTGTTCACTCATGATGACGAAGATGATGACGATCCAGTAAAGTCTTTTTTTTTTATTACAGTATTTCTGTGAACTGGAACTTGTTTCAGTGATTTTATGTATTTCATCTGTGAGTTGATCTTAATATTTATTCTTCAACACCTCCTCTTCATCCGTGTTCAGATGGGCTCAGCTTCATCATGAACTGAGTGTCTCAACACTCCACATGTTAATGAGCTGTTGTCATTAGCATTTGTAAGAGGAAGCAGCAGAACGTTTCTTTTATCCTCGTTCATGATGAACGTATGTCTCCTTCATTATTCATCCACATCTGCATACACACAATTTAAAGCACTTTAACTCCGTCTGCAATGATCTGCTGAAGAAATATGAAACAACTGTTTTACTGCAGTTCTGTTTCACAACCACAACACATCTCAATCTACACACACACACACACACACACACAAACACAGACACACAAACACAGACACCCACTCACACACACACACAAACACACAAACACGGACACCCACACACACACACACAGACACAAACACACACACAGACACCCACAAACACAAACACGGACACCCACACACTCACACAAACACAGACACCCCCCCCATGCACACACAAACACAGACACACACAAACAGAAACACACAAACACAGACACAGACACCCCCCCACAAACACACACACAAGCACACACAGAAACAGAGACACACACACACACACAGACAGAGACACACACACACACACCCACGCAAACACAGAGACACACACACACACAGAGAGACACACACACACCCTATCATACTGTTTTATTGTTTTATTTTAATGTTTTAGTCGTTTTTATTCCCTCAGTGTTTACCTTTATACTTTTATCTTATTTTACTGTTTTAGTCCCTCGGATTTCCAGTGCTTCCCTAATGGGGGCCTATCACACCGGGAGTTGTTTCTGGTCTGCCGATGGGGGTGCTGTCCCGTGAGCGGCTCTGGCCCGGTTGGCTAGAGGGCTCTGCACCTTGGTGTGGAGCCTCCTGTCTGCAGGGGCTGGGGTGATCCCTGTGGCGGCGCCCCCTGCGGTCATGGACCATGAATTCTCTCGGTGTGCGCGGCCCCCAAAGGCAGCTCCTTCCTCACCAGATCTCGGTGCCCAGCCATGTCTCCTCAGTGACAACTAGTATAGGTGTGTGAGTGTGAGTGTGTGTGTATGCCTGCGTATGTGCCTGAGCGTGTATGTATTTGTGTATCTCTGTGTGTTTATTTGTGGGGGTGGGAGGTTTGGGTTTTTATGGTTATTCTTTGTTGTTCACAGTTTTTCTTTGTTGTTTTTATCCTCTGTGAGACACTTTGTGATACTCGATGTATGAAAAGTGCCATACAAATAAAAGTTGATTTAATTTGATTTGATGTTAAATACATGTTAAATACATGTTAAATACATGCGAGCTACAGAGCATTTTTAGAGACCTTTGTGTCCTGCTGTGCAGTTTCCTGTCTCTGCCTGTGACTGTGGCTCGCTACGAGCAGTCCTTCAGAAAACTGAAGCTTATAATAAACTACTTGTGCTTCATCATTTCCCAGGAGAGGCTGAACGGTTTGGCAATCCATAGATTGTTAACATTCCCAGAAACTGGACTTTAAAGACATTATAAAGTACTCACACCACACCGCAGCCGCTATGGTCTTTCCACCGCTATTTGAGCACTTTTTACGGCACACATTGGTTTTTCGTTTTGTTTCTTTGTTAAGTTAATTTTAGAATAATGTTGGAGCATTTTTGAGTTTGTTAAATAATGGTTTTGATCTTGAAGTGAGCCTTGACGAGAAGTCTTATCTCTGGACATGAATAGCGGTCTCCTGAATTAAAGTCCTGCGCTTGTTTTACCTGACTGTCCACCCAACCTCCTCCTTTGTACTACGTCACCATACTTCCTCCTTTGCTCCTGTGATAATTACCAGAGCCACTAGAGGTCACCACCAAATATGGGTTTTAATGAACTGCTTGAATTTTCCAGCTGGTGGTTTTCCTGAAGAGGACGGGCTCTGTGATCAGGAGTCACTGGTGGTGAAACTGGTGTTAGTGGGATCAGACGTCTGCAGACATCATCATCTGACGTCTTCATCAGTCAGCTGATCACTGCAGTCTGATTGTGTTTAACGAGACGTCTCACTCTGACAGAAACACAGCAGACGTGTTTTTATCCTCTGACAGAGGAGTCAATACGGACATTGATCCTCTCAGTCACAAACAATCAGATGTCTGCTGAAGATTTCAATGAAAGCTGTTGATGAAGCTGATGCAGACACATCTCACCTCAGAAACACATCATTGATCGCTTACTGATTTCTTCAGTCGAGTCATCAAACGGACACCAGACCAACCAGTTGATGATTTCCATCTGTATTTGTTTTTATTTTTGTTATTTTGTCTTCGTGTCGACTTTCCCCTTAACTCTGACCAGATGATTAATTCAGCTACGGACAACAGACCTCGTCCTCGTTATAATTATTAGTGTTTCTCGGTGAAGTCATTTTATTTCTGCTCTCTCCGTCAGAGTTCATCCTCTTCATCACCATCTTCATCATCATCAGAAGCAGCTGCTCCTCCTCTGTCGGCCATATTTGATGGCTCCTTCAGAGATAATCGTCCAATCAGCTGCAGGCAGAGATGCTTCAGCTGTGAGGCTCAAACCTGTCAGACGACACTCAGGGAACAGAAACACAATCGGACAACAAACAGCTGACGATTGTCTGAAGACAAACAGTATGAAGTGATTTTAATGTTCACTTCAGACTTCAGGATTCTTATCTGTTCAATCTGTGACCTGAAAACAATGATGTCAAATAGAATCAGTTACATTCATACAAAGTAATAATCAGGTCAAACTACAGTAAAGTGAAACAGCATTTAAATCTGTAGATCAATCTGATTAAAATCTGATCGATCAGATTTTAATCAAGTATGAACTTACTGATCAGAAACATGTTTCTTCCTGCTTCCTGTTAAACTTTTTAAAGTTTAAAGTTCTGAAACAAAATCAGACGAGTGATCTTTAGATCGTTGTTGTTCTAAACTGCTTCAAGTTGAAAACAACACAAAACTTTAAACCTATGAACAAAATAACAAAATAGATCATAGTTCAGCTGTTTCAAACTGTTTTATTGATAAAGAGGCTGAAAACATCCAAAATATAAATCACCCAATAAAGATTTTATATTTCAAACATCATCAGAATCATCTGCTGTTCCTGTGGCTCCACCTGCAGGACAGAACGCACACTGCAACTGTTAATGACTTTAATTTTTTTATCCATCTTTACTAATAGAATGAGTGAAGAGCAGACAGACGTCATCGGCTGAACACACAGGAAGAATATTCAAAATAAATCTAATTCAATTCAAGAAACAAGATGTCTTTGCTGTTTATTTAATTCTTATTTTTACCACAACGCCACATTTCATAAGATCATAAATTAGATTATGAATCAAATAATAATAATTCAAACACTTTGTGATATTTGGACAAACAGCACATACTTTATACATCAAAGAAGAGGTCGTTTAACTCCGGACAGATAATCAATAATCATCATAAAAAACGGAACTGATCAGTTTTAGTCCAAACAGAAACCTCTGACGTAATCTGACACTGACACATCAACAGGTCCACAATAAACTGGAAACTACAAACTTAAAGAAATAACTTATAAAAACTAAAAATCTGAAGCCTGTGGGTTTATTCTTCCTGATTGGTTGATGATGAAACGTCTTTCTCTGATTGGTTGTCAGTGGTGGGCCTATCTTCTGACATCACTTCCCGTGTCCAAACGGATCAGAAGACGATCGTCCGGCTCGTTCGTCTCCTCCAGACTGAAGCTCGTGACCCAAATTCATCAGAGCGCAAATACTGAGCTGACAGGAGGAAACAGGAGCAGCAGGAGCAGCGTATTCTACGGACCTGCCGAGCAATACATCAATAAATCAATACAGATTCATTAGATAATCTGAACATCAGAA